>NC_084731.1:47333181-47515681 GCF_033978785.1 Entelurus aequoreus | reverse complement strand
AATGAAGACTTCCACCATGGCTTCATTTATTCAACGACAACACTGGAGAAGCGTCATTAATGTCACTCATTATGTTATGTAACTTTGACTATTGGAACGTTTGAACATCTTGCCTGTTTCCATACAGAACACATGGAAGCCAAGTTCTGACAAAAAAAGGAAGGAATAAGTGACTGCAGAGTTTACTCATTAACAGGAAAATACATTCCTCAAAGTTTTGCTTCACATTAACTTGTTTGTCATCGCATGAGGGTAAGTTAATTTGTTTGTTCTTTTTGCTCTTTTTATATTAGCTGGACATTGGAATACACTTTTTGGAGGTACTTTTACCTTAATGTTAGAGTATTTTTAAAGTATGTTTTAAGTTTTAAAGTTGTTGTTTTTTTTTTAAACATATTTGGAATGTTACATTTTATTTAAATATCTATTTTGGGGTCGGGGTGATTTTGTTGTCAAAATGAGTAAGATTTTTGGGGGATTTTTTAAATTCTAAAATTACATTTATTTTTAGAATACATTTCTTAAATATTTTACCATTATTTTATTAGATTGTTTTAATAATTTGTAACTATTTTTAGTATTTGTAATAGATTAAAACATCCCGTCTCCGCTCGGGATGGTCTCCTGCTGGCCCCACTATGGACCGGACTCTCACTATTATGTTAGATCCACTATGGACTGGACTTTCACAATATTATGCTAGACCCACTCGACGTCCATTGCATCCGGTCTCCCCTAGAGAGGGGGGGGGGCGGGGGGGGGGGGGGGGGGGGGGGGTCACACTACTTCGGCGTGGCGAAGTTGGGAGAGTGGCCGTGCCAGCAATCTGAGGGTTACTGGTTCAATCCCCACCTTCTACCATCCTAGTCACGTCCGTTGTGTCCTTGAGCAAGACACTTCACCCTTGCTCCTGATGGGCCTGGTTAGCGCCGTGCATGGCAGCTCCCGCCATCAGTGTGTGAATGTGTGTGTGAATGGGTGAATGTGGAAATAGTGTCAGAGCGCTTTGAGTTCTTTAAAAAAAAAAGGTAGAAAAGCGCTATACAAGTACAACCCATTTACCATTTACATCTGCGGTCCTCTCCAAGGTTTCTCATTGTCATTCACATTGACATCCCACTGGGTTATTAGTTTTTCCTTGCCCTTATGTGGGATCTGAACCGAGGATGTCGTTGTGGCTTGTGCAGCCCTTTGAGACACTTAAGATTTAGGGCTATATAAATAAACATTGATTGATTGATTGATTGATTAATTTGAATTTTAAAAATAGCCCGTAGGATTTTTTTTAACTTTTCCTTAAGTTGTTTTATGGTTTTTTTTTCTATGTGATTTATTAGATTTTATGTGCAAAATGTTTTTTCTTTTTCTTTTCTGTAATATCAATTAAAAATTGTGTTTTAAATGTTTTATTTCTTTAGTATCAGATTTGTTTAAGTTACATGTTTTGCTAAGTTATTTTTTTAAAGGACGTTCTGTCTTATTAGGTTTTTCTTTTATTATAGTTTTGAAAACATTATTTTATTAGTAAGTATTCACAGTTACTATTAGATGTATTTGATATTTTAAGTTCTTACTAAAGCATTTTGTTTTTCTTTTATGAGATGCTTTTCTGAACAGTCCTATTTTATTACATTTATTTACAAAAAAAAGTGTAAAGACTTTTTTGGTATGTTAAAGTCATTTCCATTGTTTTTTTCTTGTTTAATTAAGTATATATATATATATACCTTTATACCTTTTTTTTTGCTTTCCAATCAGATATCAGTCATAAACAAACATTTGAATTTGATTAATTTTCAGTTTCTGTCAGAATATTAGGTACACCCACACAATGCAAGGAGATCCTAAGCAAAAGTTACAAATTATGGTATAAATTAACTTTAATAACGCTTTTAATTTGCGTGCACCGTCCCTCTACCTAAATATGGACACCAAAACATTACATTCGGAGTGTAAAGTAGTTGAACACTGCGAAGTAGAATATTGAACGTGTTTACCAAATCAAAATTATTATATTTTATTTTGTAAAGGCGCCACTTTTGAATGCATCTCTTTTATTGAATGTTTTTTCCCAGTTGGAAAACACACACGCGTCGTGTACTTGGCTTCATTTATGTGTTACTGCCCCCTAGTGGACAACATGCAGGTACACCACAGCCATGCTGCTGCTCAACGTGACACTGCGGAGCTGCTCTGTCTTGACTTTATGATCTTCACAATTGCTTCTATTCTGGCACGTGACTTCTTCCCGGAAGTGAAAACCAGTGGTGGTCAACCCAGCCAAAAGGGCTGTTGCAGCGCTCACTAAACCTGCATTGCTTGGCTGCGTCTGTCCACAGCGGATCACTACGACACACACACACACTTTGTCTTCCTGGTTATTGTAACGCTACATGTTTGACATTATTTAAGACTTTACCGTGTCCGTAAAATGACAGTTTGCCTTTTATGTGGTATTGATGAGATTTAAAGGACTGTTGTTAGTCCGATGTTGATATGAAAACATCTGACAATTGTAACTGTTATTTATTCGTGCACACAATAAATATTTAAGAAAGTGTTTGGATGTATTCATTTTATTAAAATGTTCATTAAATGTGTTATTGCTTGACAAAAATGGATTCCAAGTAATATTTTGATATTGACACAGCTCATCTCTGCATATTTTACTAGAATACCATTATGAGGATTACATATATCCCCGCCTCTTACCATGCCGTTGTGTCCTTGGGCAGGACACTTCACCCTTGCCCCCGGTGCCACTCACACCGGTGAATGAATGTTGAATGAATGATAGGTGGTGGTCGGAGGGGCCGTAGGCGCAAATTGGCAGCCACGCTTCCGTCAGTCTACCCCAGGGCAGCTGTGGCTACGAAAGTAGCTTACCACCACCAGGTGTGAATGAATGATGGGTTTTTAACATGTAAAGCGACTTTGAGTACTTAGAAAAGCGCTATATAAATTCCAGGTATTATTATTATATCAAAGTCAAGTACCTACTGTACTGTTTACTTGTTGAAATATACTTTTAGAGCTAAAATCTACCCAAATGACCACTTTGCTGTTGCCAAAAATTGATTCCAAGTATGTTTTTTGATATTGACACATCTCATCTCTAATTAATATACTAGAATACCCTTATGAGCATTACATATATCAAAGTCATGTACCTGCTGTACTGTTTTACTTGTTGAAATACCCTTTTAGAGCTAAAATCTACCCAAATGGCCACTTTGCTGCTGCCAAAAATTGATTCCAAGTATGTTTTTTTAATATTGACACATCTTATCTCTGCATATTATACTAGAATGCCCTTATGAGCATTACATATATCAAAGTCAAGGACCTACTGTACTGTTTATTTGTTGAAATACCATTTTTAGAAATAAAATCTACCCATATGACCACTTTGCTGCTGCCAATAATTGATTTCAAGTAATCTTTTGATAATGACACATCTTATCTCTGCATATTTTACTAGCATACCCTTATGGGAATTACATATATCAAAGTCAAGTACCTACTGTACTGTTTACTTGTTGAAATACACTTTTTAGAGCTAAAAAATCTACCCAAACGACCACTTTGCTGCTGCCAAAAATTGATTCCAAGTATGTTTTTTGATATTTACACATCTTATCTCTGCATATTTTATTAGAATACCCTTATGAGCATTACATATATAAAAATCAAGTATCCACTGTACTGTTTACTTGTGGAAATACACTTTTTAGAGCTAAAAAATCTACCCAAACGACCACTTTGCTGCTGCCAAAAATTGATTCCAAGTATGTTTTTTATATTTACATATCTTCTCTCTGCATAATGCACTAGAATACCCTTATGAGCATTACATATATAAAAATCAAGTATCCATTGTACTGTTTACTTGTTGAAATACCCTTTCAGAGCAAATATCTACCCAAAAGACCACTTTGCTGCTGCCATAAATGGATTCCAAGTAATATTTTGATATTGATACATCTCATCTCTGCATATTTTACTAGAATACCCTTATGAGCATTACATATATCAAAGTAAAGGAATTACTGTACTGTTTACTTGTTGAAATACCCCTTTTAGAGCTAAAATATACCCAAAACAACCACTTTGCTGCTGCCAAAAATGTATTCCATGTTTGTTTTTTGATATTGACACATCTTATCTCTGCATAATGCACTAGAATACCCTTATGAGCATTACATATATCAAAGTCAAGGACCTACTGTACTGTTTATTTGTTGAAATGCCATTTCTAGAGCTAAAATCTACCCAAACGACCATTTTCATCCTGCCAAAAATTAATTCCAAGTAATATTTTGACATTGACACATCTCATCTCTGCATAATTTACTAGAATACCCTTATGAGCATTCCATATATCCAAATCAATTACCTACTGTACTGTTTACTTGTTGAAATACAATTTTTAGAGCTAAAATCTACCCAAACGACCACTTTGCTCCTGCCAAAAATGTATTCCAAGTATGTTTTTTTATTATTTACACATCTAATCTCTGCATAATGCACTAGAATACCCTCATAGGCATTAAATATATCAAAAATTACGTATCTACTGTACTTTTTACTTGTTGAAATACCCTTTGTAGAGCTTTAGGTTAGGGTTAGCTTTGCTGCTGCCAAAAATTGATTTCAAGTAATATTTTGATACTAACACATCTCTGCATTATTTACTAGAATACCCTTATGAGCATTACATATATCAAAGTCAATGACCTACTGTACTGTTTACTTGTTGAAATACCCCTTTTAGAGCTAAAATCTACCCAAACGACCACTTTGCTGCTGCCAAAACAGAATGACAAAGACCGAGGGTCTTATTTCCTTGCGCCAACCACAGACAAATAAGTTGTAGACCTCTGTGCTTTTCCAAGATTCCATCGGTTGTGACGTGTAGAATGGCGTCTGGGGTACAATAGTTTGACTGGGAAGGCGACTGACGTAAAATCCTTGATATTAATCAACAAATCGTTTTTTGATAAAGTATAGGGATCTATTTCATTGCGTAGTTTGCTTGTATCTGCTTTTTGCAGGAAGATTTAAGCCTCTTTTGTACTCGTGCCCTGCATGCTGTACAACAGCCCTCTTGGCTGGGTTGACCACCACTGCTTTTCACTTCCGAGAAGAAGTCTTTGATTGATTGATTGAAACTTTTATTAGTAGATTGCACAGTACAGTACATATTCCGTACAATTGACCACTAAATGGTAACACCCGAATAAGTTTTTCAACTCGGGGTCCACGTTAATCAATTCATGGTACAAATATATACTATCATCATAATACAGTCATCACACAAGTTAATCATCAGCGTTAATGTAGTGAGTCTCATTCTGCGTTGTGTAGTTTTTTAAAATAAAGGACACTTCGCCATGCCGTCGGTTCAGTATTTATTGGTAACCTGCGTTAGAAACACGAAACACACACACACACAGGTCACAACTTTCGGGCGGAGTAATATCTGCTCCTTCTCATTGAAAAGTCCGAAGGAAGAGGAAGTAAAGCAATCGAAAAAAAACAGCAAAGACACTTCCCGCACCGGACATCCGGTTCTTCAAAATAAAAGCGATACTTCAAAATAAAATATAACACCCTGTCTAGTTCATAATATAGCGCAACAACATCACACTATTACATTCACCCCCACTGTTTTGCGCTATAAGATGAACAAGACTCACAGCTTTAATAACACAATGCAGCAAAAAAAAAAATCGTACATATAGTATCTTCAGGTACCACTATGTAATTCCCTCATTACCAACTCATAAACCAGCCTATCCAGTTAATACAACTATCCAACTCAGGATTAGGATGAGCACTAGGTGATCAGTCTCTTACTCAACCATAGGAAAAAAGTGCCATATACACATTTTAAGGCTTTAGAAATACATAGTGCCAGCAATATGTACCCACTACTATAAACATCTGGAACTTTCCTTTTTTCATGTTTTTATGAAAAATGAAAATTCTGTCAGCATTACAAAAACTCCTCTCATTATAAAAACAAGAGAAGCGAAAAAGACAGAAAGGGGAGAAAAAAAACCCCTCATCCTTAAAGATGGAAGTCTCTAACCACTAACCTCAACTTTCTGTGTGGACATAACTTGGATAAGCCTATTTACCGGCCTGACTAATCTACCTAATCTTGTGCGGAGTCCACTTCTCAGAGAACTCACAGAACCCCCCTCCTGCACAGTAACTACTGTCCGAGACTCGCTCGCAGCGACAGAATCCACACACGAAGTCGCAACTGAGTATGAGAAATCTCTTACCCCAGACACAGCACAAGTGTCAAATGAATGGTCAAGCGGCTGAACATTACCTGAACTAGCCTCGATTGTTTCAGGAGAACCACTGGCACCCCCCCTATCGACCCGCTGTCCGTCTCTTAAATCACCGTGACCCTAAGGTAAATCTGACAAAACAGAAAGGTCAGCCTCCCCCTCTACTTGCGACTCAGAAAGACCAGATACCCAACGTGCAGTCCTGGCATCACTCTGCTCTTTCTGGCCCAACGAACCCCCAGACCGTTGACTCTGACTATCACTGAGGACAGAAATCTCAACTTCCTCATCAGATTCCTCCCACGAAGGAAGCGGCAAGAACTTAACCGGCATGATCAAATTTCTGTGAACTGTCTTGATCCGGCCAGTGACCGGGTGTCGAATGCTATATGTGTGAAGTTCGTCGTTCTTGCTTACAACCACATATACTGCACTTTCCCAACGATCTGATAATTCATTTTTCCCTCTCTCTCCTTTGTTCGCTAGCAAAACTCTGTCACCTTCTTCTACGGAGAATCCTTTTGTTTTTTGGTTATACACTTCAGCTTGCTTGGCCTGTCGTTTGCTGATATGTTTCTGAGCTAGTGCCATTGCTTCCCTCAGATCTTTTCCCAGAGACTGAACATACTTGTCCATATCCACGGTCTCTCCATCTAAGAGAACACTCTCAAACATCACATCGACAGGCAATCGAGGAGTGCGACCAAACATCAAGAAAAATGGCGGAAACCCTGTGGTTTCATGAACTGTGCAATTATATGCAAAAGTCAGTGAAGTCAGCATCTGAGGCCATTTTGCTTTTAATCGTGGCGGTAGAGCTCGAATCATCGAACCCAGGGTGCGGTTAAATCGCTCAGCCTGGCCGTTCCCCATAGGGTGGTACGGCGTGGTATGCGACTTTTCAACACCGGCCAACATTAAAAGCTCAGCTATTAACGAACTTTCAAAATTAGCCCCTTGGTCTGAATGGAGACGTGCTGGAAACCCATACACGGAAAAAAAATTATTCCACAGCACCCGAGCAACAGTTTTAGCAGTCTGGTTAGAACAGGGATAGGCACAAGCGACCCTAGTGAAATGATCGGTGACTACCAGCACATCAACAGACCTGTTATTAACATCCTCTGCTGACCAAAAATCAACACATATCAACTCCATCGGAGCAGTAGTCACAATAGACAATAGTGGAGCTCTGGCCTCCGGCTCTGGAGCTTTGCTCAACACACATCTCTTACACTGAGTGACATACAACTTGACATCAGCAGCCATTGTGTCCCAATAGAAGCGTTGTCTAGCGAGCCACAAAGTGCGCTGCTGACCCTGATGGCCAGCGTCATCATGCAATCCCTTCAACACTCGACTCCTCAGAGCAGCTGGAACGACATACTGAAAAATTTTCTTTTTGCTCACCAAATGCTTGGAAACACGATAAATCACACCCAGCCGGGTTGTGAGTTTTCCCCACTGCCTCAGTGTCCTGTTAGTTTCCTCAGACTCCTGAACTCTCTCCCTGCGAGAGGGACGGTGACCTCGGTCCACAAAGAACCGTACTCTACTCAACACAGGGTCCTGAAACTGCATTTTGTGCAGTTCTTCATGAGTGAAAACGGGCAACGGGGTCTGACCCATCGCTGCCACCTGTTGTAATTGCTGCACCTGAGAGACGGCCCTCACCGAAACACCATCCTCCCAGTGACAATGCGCATCAAATACTGCGGACACTTCCTGTCTTGTAATCTTACCTGCAACACTAGCCTCGCCCCCACAGACTATAGAGGAACTGGAGTTAGCTGGAGGCTGCTCACTCCTTCCTGGGCGCTCACAGGACAGATGAAACATATCCTGCACTTGGGGCCCTAAAACGCCACTCTCCTCTCTTAACAAAACAGCATAAGGAGTTCTCGTCAATCTATGCATTACCTTACACCTCACAAAAGACTCTCTGCTCAGAGCATCGGCAACGGTATTCTTGGGTCCAGGAAGATACTGGATGTCGAAATCAAATGGAGCCAGTTTAGACACCCACCTGTGCTCGCATGCATCCAGTTTTGGTTTCGACAGTATGTACTTGAGCGGATTGTTATTCGTCCACACAGTAAATTTCTGTCCCTGCAGCCAATGACTGAACTTATCATGAATGGCCCACTTCATTGCAAGGAACTCAAGTCTATGAGCTGGGTACTTAGACTGAGCATGATTCAATAACTTGCTAGCAAAGGCAACAGGCCTAGCTATGTCATATCCGTCCTGAATTTGTGAAAGTACAGCCCCTAGTCCGCTGGTGGATGCATCGACAGACAGAATAAAAGGCTTAGAAAAATCAGGATGGGCTAGCAAAACCTGGTCAACAAGAGCCTGCTTCAGAGCTTCAAAAGCCTGCTTACACTCTTCATTCCAATCGTCAGGAGTAAGTCTGCGTACCGCTTTCCGACGCAGTTTACCACGAGCCCCACGTGGCTGTTTACCCCCTGAAAGAAGTTGAAAAAGCGGCTCAGCTATCATAGACCAGTTCTCAATGAAATGTTGGTAATATATTACCATGCCAACGAACAAGCGCAACTTTTCAACTGACGGTGTGACACCATCACTGTCCATCATGTCGGACTCACTCACGCTCACAATGGCCCGCACTTTGTCTGAATCAGTGGATATCCCCTCCTGAGAAACCACATGCCCCAAAAACTTTACAGATCTCCGCAATAATTTACATTTAGCCGGAGAGAGCTTCAGGTTGTGCTGCTGCAAACGCTTGAAAACTAGCTCCAGCCTTTCCAGACTCTGCTGCTCTGTCCTGCCAAAGACCAACACGTCGTCAAGGTAGCAAAGCAGAGACATGAAGTTCTGATCACCAAAGATGGTGAGCATCATCCTCATAAAAGTGGCTGGACTATTACAGAGGCCCTGAGGCATGCGATTGTACTCATGTAACCCCAGAGGTGACGAAAAGGCAGTATATTTCTTATCATCCTCGTGGAGTGGCACATTGTAATAGCCCGATGTCAGATCAAGCGTGCTGAAAAAGGCATTACCCCCCAGCGCCGCCAGCACATCCGCCTGATGAGGCAGAGGGTGAGCGTCTCTGACTGTGCGGACATTTAACCAGCGAAAATCTGTGCACACTCTGAGGTTACCATCTTTCTTCCAACACAACACCAAAGGTGAAGCGTACTCGCTACTTGACTTTCTGATTATATCCCGTTCTTCCATCTCATCCAGAGTCTCTCTCAACTTCTGGTAGTGTGCCGGAGAGAGCCTCCGATAAGGCAGTCAGTCGAATACGGTGACAAAAGCCAGTAGCCTCCCCACAATCCAAAGTGTGTCTGGAGAACACGCTTTCGTACTTCACAATCAAATCAGTCAATTTCTCTTTCCAAGCTGGAGATATGTCACATTCATTCACTGACAACCCCAGGAGACCCAGACCCTCGAGCCTAGAATCCCCTCTTATCACACTGCTGCTCACCGAGCTCTGCGCTGTCAAACTGCCATGACAGTCGTCACTGTTGACTCTCACCACATTTTGGTGAACAGTATTTTCGATACCATCATCAAAATCCTCCAATTCGATGCACGGGGAAACATCTGCCACTTTTGCATTTCTTCGCAAAATCAATGTGGATGTAGTTGGGTTGATTATTTTCACGGGGACCCAACCATCTCCCCACAAAGGAGTCACTACTCTACCAACTAGTATGTTACGGGGCACACAACGTGATGAACTTGGCTCCACGATAACAGTACTGCCAACTGAGAGTTTAGTCTCTTTGGGAAGGCGGCCCCACACAACATGTTCACTCATAGGCTCCAATGTTACTGCTTGTTTTAGTTTGTCTGTCCCTACTCTGTCTGAAATCTTGTCCCCCCTCCACCTTTCCAGATTAGCCAGAAACCGAATGAACTCACTGGCCTCTTGCTGCTGCGGCGAATCAGATTTGCCCACTATATGCCAATAAGCCTCATCAGACTTAAATCTTTTGATGATCGGTTTCAGAAGATTAGTGCCCACAATCATTTCGTCTACCTGTCCTTCAATAATCAGCACTGGAACAAGATAGTCAGAGTCAAACAGTCTGAGTTTCATCTCACAAATCCCCACTGGCTCTGTCTGCTTCCCACCACACCCAACGAGAACAATGTCTGTAGAGGATATTAAATCGCCACCCACTACTCCCGCCTCCCTCAACTGAGGTACAAGATCTGCGCGCAGAGAAGTGGCCATGGACCCACTATCTAACATCCCCTGAACCTTGACTTTGTCCCCTGCTACCACAGTGGTGAAAAACAAACTGTCACTTTCGCCTGTTCTCATTGTGTTCTGAAAAATCACTTTTTTGTCTGATGGCGCTAATTCACAGGCAGCAGAAAACACTGATTTAATATCATCATCAATAGAGGGAAAACCACTTAGCCCCACGTTGCCCTCCGCCAAAGAGGAGCTGTCTAGTTTTCCGAACTCTGAGGGACCCGATTGCGTGGTGACTGAGTCGGAACTGCTTGACTACAATTAGCGCCGATAGGGCCTGGTAAGTAACACCTAAAGCATAACTTGTTCATCCGGCAGTGCACACTTGTGCTATGGTCAGAACTGCCACACACTCTACAGTCGTGAGTGTATCTGGGTGCTCTGTTCTGCGATTAATTGTGTACCGTATTATGAGGCGAGTCGTGTGCTAGTTGAACATTACTAGACAACGTACGCTCCAGTAACTGCAAAACTCTGTCCATTGTGGATTTTTCCTCAGCAGAGGGTAGCTGGTTTGGTACAACTTTGGGAGCGGAAGACAAAATCCCCCCCATCTGAATATTACTGACTATCCCCTCTTGCTTCGTTCTCACTGTTACCTCCTTCTGTACTGACAGTTGACTCCCACAAAATGTCTGCACCCTCCTGTGGTTATCAAGGTGTTCTTGTACCTTCTGGGCAGACCATTCACGAGGTGGCTTTGTTTTAAATATCAATGCCAGTTCTTTATCAGGGCAGTTACAAACAAACATGATCACTGCATGACGACTCACTTCCGTAACAGGCTCACCTTTACTGACTAAGCATTGCTCCGTCATTTCAGCTGATTTGTTGAGTCTAACCCAGTAGTTTAGAGGGGTTTCCCCAGCAACAGGCTGTACTGCATAGAAGTCAGCTAGGGGTAGGTCGGAGTGCACCACATCACCAAAATGGCGCCTTAACACACCATAGACTACATTAACATCTATGGTGTCAGGATTGCTGCGCAGCCATACTTTGGTGACATCCCTGGCCTTGCCCAGGAGTCTGTTTACAACCTCCCCAATACTCTCTGTCCCACTGTACCCCTGTTTGGAAGTGTAGCTCCTCATTAACTCCTCCCACTCCAAGATGGAGTATTTATCTGTGCTATCCCCTCTAAAGTACGGTGGAACATTGACTTCAGAACGTAGCACCAAATTCAATTTTGAAGCATCAATGACAGTAGTGCCACACTGGTCAGGGTGGTAGACATGCTGAGGTCGGTCAGGGCTTACAGTGGTTGTAAGATCAGGGATGACATTATGGCACAAACTGGCTTTGATAGATTCTCCAATCTCTGACCCTATTGACCTAGCTAATTCAACTAGCTGACTGGAAGATAACTCCAAACCAGTACTGGGTAAGTTTCGATGTGCGGGACCTACTGGTGATACCCCTGTAGTGAAAGACAGGGTACGGGGCCTGACCAGCTCATCTCTCCGCCTCTCATGTCTACCCCCTCCACAGTAGAATGGCCTGGTTGCAATACAGGTCGACCTGGCGTGGACATTGACAGGGGAGTGTACATCAACACACCCCGACCCCTCCCCACACTCTTAATTTCCGACCCATGTACGTTACATACTTCCATTCTGGCAACCCACCCTAAATCACAGCGAAATATGCTAGCTCAGCCCAGCAACACGGAAAACACCACAATGAACCAATATAACACCCAAACACTGATAACACAATTTGAGCAAAATAGTCCCTCTTTTTTTTCGAAATTTTTTTTTCCCCCAAGTCTCTTAATTCAGCCAACCCACAGATGAGGATACCGTATTGCAGCCACAGCTCCGGATGGTTCAGCACACGGCGATATTCTGCTCCTCACAGCCGATCTGTAGCGCCCGTGTGTCGTCCTCAAAAGCAGGAACTGCAGCAATCAGCCCCCATCTGCTCTGTCTCAGGTACTGCAGCAACGGCGGTGGTCAGCTTCAGCTGAACAGTCGACGAGTCACGGCACCAATTTTGTAGTGAGTCTCATTCTGCGTTGTGTAGTTTTTTAAAATAAAGGACACTTCGCCATGCCGTCGGTTCAGTATTTATTGGTAACCTGCGTTCGAAACACACACACACACAGGTCACAACTTTCGGGCGGAATGATATCTGCTCCTTCTCATTGAAAAGTCCGAAGGAAAAGGAAGTAAAGCAATCGAAAAAACAGCAAAGACACTTCCCGCACCGGACATCCGGTTCTTCAAAATAAAAGCGATACTTCAAAATAAAATATAACACTCTGTCTAGTTCATAATATAGTGCAACAACATCACACTATTACATTTATACATTGAATTATTTACATTATTTACAATCCGGGGGGTGGGATGCAGAGGGGGGGTTAGGTTGGGTTGCTATCAGCATATTTCAGTGATCAACAATTATATAATCTGAGAAATGGACATTGTAACAGTGTAGGTCTCACTTGGTAGGATATGTACAGCGAGCGGTGAACATAGTGAGCTCAGAAAGCATAAGAACAAGTACATACTGTAATGCCCCGCAGTGGAGAAGGAGTCACACAGACGAGGATGCGATGCTCAATCGCTTTATTAACAAGCGGTAACTCGTTGTAGTTCCAAAAAGTAACGCACACACATACAAGAGCTGCTGTTAGCCACAACTCACGCTCACACACCACAAGTTCTCCGCCAACTCACCCGCGCATGCGCGTTCCCCAAACCCTTAAAGACACAGTCCACTAATGCAAATATCACAGATATTACACTGCCTCCCCCTTTATGAAGCCCCTCGCCCCGAGGGGTCAACAAGAAAATCCCTGAACCTCGGCGGTCTACGCCTCTGTCTTTGTGGCCGGCCCTGTTCTGACTCAGGTCCATCAACACGTGGCGCTAGCGGCTGAACAGGGACGACAATGGTGGAATATGGGGAACCTTGATCCACTAACTGTCCATTGCCATCTGGTGAGACAGGCGCCGTCTCAAACTGAGGAACTTCTCTGCCCCTGTAGGGTGCCAAACGGTCTCTATGCAGGACAACTTTTCGGCCCTTAGGGGGCACTGCAACTCTATAGACTACTTCCCCCACCCTCTCAAGCACCCTACACGGACCGTCCCAATGACTGTCCAACTTAGGGCAACGTCCTTTTTTTCTTTTTGGTGTGTACACCCAGACCAGCTCGTCAGGCGTAAAGTCCCGGCCCTTGCTCCGCACGTCATGGTTCCTCTTTTGCCTCAAACCAGCCTTCCCCAACTGGTCTCGTGCAAAGGAATGTGCCGCTTCCATCCGATCCTGCAACTTCCAAGCGTACTCCAGTCCCGGCCGATCCTCGGTACTGCCTGGTGGTCTCAAACGCCAACTCAGCAGGTGTCCGGATCTCCCGACCCAACATCAGTAGAGCAGGGGTGCAGCTTGTGGAACTTTGAACCGCGGAACGGTATGCCATCAGCACTAGTGGAATATGCCGGTCCCAGTCATGCTGATGGTTGGCGGTGAGGATGGCTAGCTGCTGCTGCATGGTGTGGTTAAACCGCTCCACTAGTCCATCACTTTGCGGATGCAAGGGAGTCGTGCGTGTCTTTTGCATGTCCAGTCTTTCACACAGGGCAGCAAAAACCCTGGATTCAAAATTCCTGCCCTGGTCGCTGTGGAGGATATCTGCCGTTCCAAAGCGACTGAACATGCCCTCCAGCAAGGCATCAGCCACTGTCTCCGCTTCTTGGTTCGGCAGTGCGTACGCCTCCGGCCACTTAGTAAAATAATCCATCGCGCAAAGCACATACTTGTTTCCTCTGTCTGTTACGGGAAAAGGGCCCATAATGTCCACAGCTACTCTCTCCATGGGTGCTCCAACCCCTTGCTGCTGAAGCGGTGCGTGTGACCGGTCCTGGGGTCCCTTGTAGGCTGCACACTCATCACAGCGCCGACAGAAGTCCTCCACGTCCCGCCGGTGCTGACCCCAGTAGAACCCTTGGCGCAACCGACGGAGCGTCTTTGTGATGCCAAAATGCCCTGAGCCCGTGCCCCCATGACACGCCTTCAGCACTGCGTCCCTCAGAGTCTTCGGTACCACCACCTGCCATCTCTCCTCCCCGGTGGCCGGCTCCTTCCACGCACGCTGCAGTACGTCGTCCCTGATGCGCAGCACAGCAAACTTACTCCACAGGCCCTTGGTGCCGACTGACAGCCCCAACACGCCATCCCAGGGTGGTCTCCTACCACTCTGGACCCATTGCCGCACTGGTTTGAGATCGCTGTCTTCCCCTTGCCTGGCCGCCCATTCTGCAGCGTCCACAGTCTCCAAGGTGCAGCATGAAGGCCCGTCAGCGGTCTCATCTCCGCGCAGCTCCTTCTCTCTGACGTCTCGCTCTAGCTACAGCCATCAATAGCACACGGCCGCCGAGAGAGAGCGTCTGCATTGGCGTGCTGCGCCCCAGCACGATGACACACACTAAAGTGGAAAGACTGCAGCTCCTCCAGCCATCGCGCCACCTGACCCTCTGGTTCACGAAACGACATCAGCCATTGAAGTGCTGCATGGTCTGTTCTGATGGTGAAGGACACGCCACACAAGTAGTACTTGAAATGGCGTACAGCCAACACAACAGCTAACAGTTCACGTCTGGTCACACAGTATCGCCGCTCACTCTTGTTGAAGGTGCGGCTGAAGTAAGCCACCACCCGTTCACCTTCTGGGCCCACCTGCGACAGCACCGCGCCCATTCCAACATTACTGGCGTCCGTGTCCAACACAAAAGGTTTAGCTGGGTCTGGGGTAGTGAGGACAGGAGCATTTATGAGGGTCTTCTTGAGGCCAGAAAATGCCTCGTGACAGTCCGGCGTCCACACGAACATCTGATCGTTCTGAAGGAGGCTAAACAACGGTGCGCCACTGCAGGAAAATCCCTTTACAAAACGCCGATAATATGAGGCAAGTCCCAAGAAGCTTTTTAGCTGCTTTTGGTCCTTCGGAATTGGCCAGTCTCTGATAGCGCTGATCTTCTCCTCCAGCGTGCTGATGCCGCTCCCGTCCACCTTATGGCCCAGAAACTCCACCTCCCGCCGCATGAAATGGCACTTCTCTGGGTGGAGTTTCAGTCCAGCTGCCGCAATCCTTTCCAGTACCAGCCTCAAGGAATCAAGGGCTGACTGAAAGGACCGTCCATGGACGAGGACATCGTCCAAGTAGACCAAGCACTCTTGCCTGGGGATGTTAGCGAGCACTGTGTCCATCAGTCGCTCAAATGTCCCTGGTGCGTTGCAGAGCCCAAAGCTCATGACCTTGAATTGCCAGTGGCCCCTGGTGGTTCAGAACGCTGTCTTCTGTCGTGACTCAGGGGTGAGTGGGACCTGCCAGTATCCACTGCGCAGGTCGAGCGACGAGAACCACGAGGACCCCGAGACCAGGTCCAACGTCTCATCGACCCGCGGGAGTGGGTAACAATCCTTTTTTGTCACCTTATTCAGCGGCCTGTAATCCACACAGAACCGCGGTCTTGTGCTGTTCTTCCTGGGAACCATGACCACGGCAGACGCCCACGGACTGTCAGAGGGTTCTATGATTCCCGCCTCGAGCATGGCGTGGACCTCTCTATCAGCCGCCTCCTGCCGGATCATGGGAAGGCGACGGGGGCGCACCTTGACTGGCCGCGCATCCCCAGTGTCGATGTGGTGTTCAACCAGATGGGTGAGACCCACCTCATTTTCATTGAGGGCGAAAATGTCCTTAAAGTCCCACAATACGTGCCACAGCTGCTCGCGCTGCTCCCCTTCGAGGCTGACGCAGTTCTTTTCCCAGATGGAGCGGACTGCTACTGTCCGGTCCTCATTTTGCCGTTGTTGGTTTAGCGCTACTGTTGTGGACGGCCCGGATGACGTCGCCCCCCACCTTGGACTTGATTCTTCAGGGCGAGCGGACTCTGCCCCCATTACCGGTGGCTGCTGCGTGGTGGATGTTGTCCTCTTGGCTGCGAGCTCCCTGATTGCCTCATCCCTCTCTATGGGGGGCCTGACAGCCTCTTCCCAGGTTGTCGGACTGGCGACTGCGGTGTTGACGGACACAGCCACAGTCCGTTCAGTAGGAGCGGTCAGCTTTACTCGCTGGCCACTCGGCAAAACGAGCACCGCAGACCCCAGGTCTATTACACATCTTGTGGCTTTCAAAAAGTCTCGACCAAGTATACATGGGTCGCTCACATCCGCCACCCAAGCGGAAAATGTCGCTGACAAGCCTCCGATTACGAACATAAAAGTCGCTCTGCCTTTCATCTGGGCTATTTCCCCTGTCACTGTCTTTAATCTGGTGAGACTTGGTTCTAAAACGGTTCCAGCTGGAACAACGTCCGGTCTCACAATCGTGGCTGACGATCCAGTATCCACCAGGGCTGTGCAGGCCACGCCCCCAATCTGTACGAAAACATGACATGGGTCCCCCACTTCTGTCCAGCCCACAGTCACAACAGTCTCGTCACTCAAGGGCTGGTGCTCCCGGTAACTGGCTAAAGGGGTCCGTGTCGTCCGGGCTACACAGACCCTCTCCCGTTTCCCTGCTGGTCCTTCCTATTTGGACAGCGCCGCAGCAGGTGGCCAAGTTGTCCACACCCCCAGCAGACAGCAGTGCACGCTCGTCTGTCCTTCTTTTCCTCATACTGGGTTGGGCGGGTCTGCAGCGCACATACAAGTTCCTCCACCCACGCCGGTCTTTGTTCCGCTTCCTGCGTAAACCTTGCAGCCGAAACTGGGCGGGAAAATGTCTCAAGTGCTGCCCCAGTGGCGATCTCTCTCTCCATAGCAAGTTCGAGTGCATCTGCCAGGGCTGTGGGGTGGGCGAGCTGGACGCGCAAGCGCAGTTCATCAGGTTTAAGTGCTTGGATGAATTGATCATGTATCAGTTCGTTTTGGATTGCGTTCGGCATTCCGATATACGCACGCCGACCCAGCCTCTCGATCCCATGAGCAAGGCACGGAAGCGACTCACCCGGTAGTCTGACACGTTGCTTAAACTCACAGCGTAAAGAGTCCCTCAAGTCAAACTCTCCAAAACGCCTTTGCAGTGCAGCAACCAGCGCACTGTAATCAAGTCTCTCTTCCGGGTTCAGCAGGAGCAAACAGGACGCAGCTTCTTCCGTCAGTGACAAAGCCAACTGTATTGCCCTCACCTCCTCAGTCCAGCCTGCTTTATTAGCCACAAGCTCAAACTGAATTTTATAAGCTTCCCAGCTTCCTTTCCCGGAAAACTTCAGCGTCCTCAATGCTTCCCACACAAACTCATGGCCGCCGCCATGTTTGTTTACATTCTGCGGCGACGCCGCTCTGTCATGGCGGTACTGTTTATTTATTTATTAGCCTTTATTTAACCAGGTAAAATCCCATTGAGATCAAAGATCTCTTTTCCAAGGGAGACCTGGCCAAGAGGGCAGCAGCAAGGTTACATTAAAAACAGTAAACAAATACATAAAACATCACATTTACGACATTAAAACTTGCTCACATAACACATGTGCATACAGACAAGGTAGACTGCAGTCCTTTCACAGAAGCTTTAAACTCATTCAACGTAACAAGGGTTTGAAGTTTAATATTCGATTGTAGGTTATTCCAAGCCTTCGCTGCTGAAAACCTAAATGCTTTCTTGCCCAGTTCAGTTCTTACTTTGGGTACGACAAATTGCAGAACATTCATTGAACGAAGATAGTGACTTCCTTGTTTCTTTGTTAAAAGACAAGACAGATAAGATGGAGTGATACCCAGAATGGTTTTGTAGATGAAAACATACCAATGATTGAGGCGTCGAGCACTTAAAGATGTCCAGTTAACCATTGAGTATAATACGCAATGGTGAGTAAGGGGAGCGCAGTTGGTGATAAATCTCAGTGCACCGTGGTACACACTATCCAGCTTGTGGAGACAACCAGCAGTAGCATTCATGTACAACACATCTCCATAGTCAATAACAGGTAAGAAGGTTGTTTCCACCAATTTCTGTTTCACAGTAAAAGAAAAACAAGACTTGTTTCTATAATAAAATCCCAGTAAAAGTTTCAGTTTTTTTTACAACATACTGAATGTGCTCCTTAAAACTCAAGTGGTCATCAATTAAAAATCCTAAATATTTAAAAGCACATACTAACATAATTTGTTGCCCATTTCTTGTTAAAATGTTCTCACACAGTGCTGATCTTACAGTTTTTGATGTGGTAAAGAACATACACTTTGTTTTCTCTGCATTTAAAACCAGTTGAAGATAGCAAAGTTGTTCTTGTACTCTGTCAAATGCATGTTGTAGATATTTAAAGGCCTCAGCAGGAGTGGGTGCTGTACAGTATATGACAGTATCATCAGCATAGAAATGGAAAGTTGAGTTCGGAATATTCTGTCCAAGATTATTTATGTAAATAGTGAATAATAATGGGCCCAACACAGAACCTTGAGGGACACCCTTTTTCACTTGCAGTACGTCCGAGGAGGAACCTTCTATCTGAACAGCCTGAGTTCTACTTGTGAGGTAATTTGCAAACCATCCAACTGCTTGCTGAGAAAAACCAATAGCTGAAAGACGTTTGATTAAAATGACATGATCAACAGTATCAAATGCCTTTGAAAAGTCAATAAAGAGGGACAGACAGCACTGCTTCTTGTCAAGAGCTTCAGTTACATCATTTATAAACTTCATAGCAGCAGTAACAGTACTGTGACTTCTGCGAAAACCTGACTGAAATGGTGACAGAATAAAGTTGGTGTCCAAAAAGTCTTTTATCTGTTCACTGATAAGGGATTCAAGCACTTTTGCCAGAACAAGAGTTTAGAGATCGGTCTGTAATTATTTAGATTACTAGGGTCACCTCCTTTTAATAGGGGGATTACAAGGGCAGATTTCCAATCCAAAGGGATTTCATTTGAAATGAGTGTAAGGTTAAAAATGTGAGTCAGTGGTTCAGCTATAATTTCAGCTGCCAACTTTAAAAAGAGCGGCTCCAACTTATCTGAGCCAGCTGGCTTTCTAGGTTTAAGTTACTTTAGAGCCCTCATGACCTCTGTTGTGGTAAAGGGCGTAAAGTTAAAAACCTGGGTATTTTCAACGGTTCTTTCCGGAGTTAGCGGAACTTCAGTAGAGTTGGCAGAATTGTAGAGAAAACCAGAGGAAATAAAATGATTATTAAAATGACTACCCATTTCTCTTCTGTCACTTACTCTGACACCATCAACAAGTATACTAGGTGGGAGATTGACTGAATTACAGCAGCCGGACAAAGATTTGATGATTTTCCAAAACTTCTTTGGGTGTTTGAGGTTTTCTGTTGTTGTGGAGAAATAAAATTCTGATTTGACTTTCCGAAGGAGAGAAGTAAATTGATTTCTTAATTGTCTAAAATTCAACCAATCCGCTTCTAACCCTGACTTGCGTGCCCTGGCCCAAGCAGCATTACGCTCATGCAATACATCTGACAGGTCCGATGTAAACCACTGATTGTCACGACCTTTAACCCTAAATTTTCTAAAAGGGGCATGTTTGTTCACTATACTCAAGAAGTTTTCGTGAAAATATTTCCAACCCAGTTCAACATTATCAAAAAGAGCAATTCTATCCCAATTAAAAAGATGCAAGTCATGTAAAAAAGCTTGCATCTCAAATAATTTCATATTACGTTTTTCAACAAGACGAGGCTTGCTTTTAGGAATCCTTGTGTCTCGCACTACTGCAATCACACAATGATCACTCACATCATTAGGGAAAACACCAGATGCAACAAATTTAAAGGGCATATTTGTTAGAATTAAGTCAATAAGTGTAGCTTTTTGAGGGCATTTAGGATTAGGTCTTGTAGCTGAGTTAATTAATTGTGTTAAATTTAGAGATTCACACTGTGCTTTCAAAGAGTCAGACACAGATGTGAGCCAGTCCCAGTTCAGATCACCAACCATCACTATTTCATTGTATTTCAGTTGAGACAGAAGCTTCACAAGAGTAGATAGAGAATGACTAGGGGCAGATGGTGGCCTATAACACCCCACTACCATAATGTGGTGATTTCTAGCTAATTCAATTTCAAGTGCTAACAGTTCAAGTTCTTTACTTACTGATTCAGAGAGGACTAATTTAACATCAAACCTCTGCTTAATATATATGGCCACTCCGCCACCTTTTCTTTGTCGGTCAGTACGATAGACATTATAGCCATGAATGTAAATATCTTTATCAAGCACAGATTGTTTAAGCCAAGTCTCAGATAAGACTACAATATCAGCATTTGTTGAGTTTATCCAGATCTTTATCATATCAAGTTTAGGGAGTAAACTCCGAACATTGATATGAATAATCCCAAGACCAGATCTAGTTTTAAAATCCGCAGGTGTAAAACATTGTGTAGGTGTATCAGGGCCTGGATTAGTCTCAACATTTCCTGAGAGCAATAACAATAATATAACTAAACATTTGCACTTAAAGTTACCATCTTTTGAGTCTGTCTTTAATCTGTGAAAGTAAGTGCTCATAATAGGGGAGGATGCAGTAATGTTGACGTGATCTCTCAAAACAAGGAAACAATAAGAATGAATGAACACTACCATAGTATGCAGCCATTTTGTTTTGTCCAAAGTCACAGAAATCTTCAACTGAGATAAGGCCGAGGTTATTTTATAGTTGCCACTATGATGAAATGTCAAATTATCAAAGTTGTCATCTTGAAGTAGCATAGCTTGTAAGGGGGGTGACCAGACCCATTTGGGACACCAGTAAAACCACACAAAAGTATAAAACACAATATAATGATTTGTGACATAGTGAGAGGAGAAGTTCCACTTGTTTTACCACTTTTGAAGATGTTAGCAGACAGTGCTGAAAGCTAGCAACCAAGGCCGATGGGTGGAAGTGTAGTAGAATTTCTGACCTTTGACCTATAGTTCATGTCTGTCAAAAATGTATGCTCATTTTGATTTCTCTTCCTCTTCTGTGGGACAAAAGTGAACTTTAAGTCATGCCAACCTGTCTAGTGAATGTGTTGACTGTCTAAAAGATTGGAGTTGCTATGGAACAGATAGGGAAAACAAAATAAGACATTGACGCACTAACAAGAGAGATAAGAAAGGGATAAAGCCAAACGAAGAGAGTGTTTTGGGCACCATCATCTTTTTCATGGTGACGGGCGCGCCCGGGGGGGAAACTTTCTGTGTGCTAGACAACTCAACCCAACCATTGTACCATTTGATTATGAGTAAAATAAAACTCTTGTGTTAAATCTACTTTGATTCTCATTGACAACCTGGACTTTCCACTACAACTATGACCCTCCTTCAGAGCGATCGCTGTTACCAGCCTGCAGTAAAACCATCTCACAGAACACAATTAGTGGCCTACCCTTTGAGTTAGTAACGTAATACCAAAATACTTTGATCATGAACATAATTAGATGAATATATATATGCTTATTCAAGATGTATTTTCACATTAATAATGAATCAAACAAGATCTGGTTTAGAATTAATATAGACTTATGACTGTAGGCTGTTGCATTATTATTTTTCCCGGCATTTGCAATGAATGTAGTTACCAATTGATTTTGTACACACAACTGAATTTCGTATGAGTCCATGTTCGATTAGTGCTCGTATAGATGGCTCGGTGGTGCCTCAGGCTGGTGGCCTGCCGACACCTCGTTGGGCTTTTGGCTGCCTTGGTGAAGAAAGAGATCCACTCAAACAGTCTGTCTCTGTCTGTTCTTGGGGTGTGGTTCAGTCCATTGGGCAGACTGTTTAATGGCATGTCCGTGCTGGCCGAAATTGGGGAAAAGTATGGGGCTTTGGGGAAGGCGGGGCAAAGTATGGGGCGTTGGGGCTTTGGTCCAGGCCCTCGGCTTGCTTCAACGCCTCCTCGCTGCTTCGGCACTCCCGACACTTCTTTCCACAGCTGCTGGAGTCCCGGTGGACACATTGGCTGGCAACGTTAGTTGTTCTCGTCATCGCTGGCAAGGTGTTGTCTCTCCTCTTGGTTCCTTCCAGTCAGGTATCGGGTGTTGGTCCTGGATCGGCTTTGACCGTGCCCCTCTTAGCGAGTGCAAGGGAATCTGGAGTGGCTGCTTTCATCCTCAAATCTGCACAGAGGAACTGGCACACAAATTCTACATTTTGCAAACATACCATTTTGGTCTCATGGTCGTTAATGCCTAGTTTCTCTTTTAATAGAATCTATTTTGTTTCCATTTATACCCTTATTAGTTACTGTTTACTTTTTAGTTCTTCTTCCAAAGGGAACTCTCCTGAAGGAATCAATAACGTTTTATCTGTCTATCTATCTATCTATTACTAACCCGAGCACAATTCATGACGTCATGCTCATCTTGCAGACAGTTATTTCCATTTAGTTTTATTCTCTATTTGTAATTCTACATGCACCAATGTCACATAGAAATTTGCTTTCTTTGTTATTTATTTACATTATTATTTCTGGTTTACTTGCTGTCTGTTTACTTAAGTTCTCATATTTTGGTCTGTCTTCCTTCTGATTACAATTTGTTTAACGCTTCTCTACGTTTTGTTTTGACAATGGTGCTGAGTGGCTCTTATCTGTACTTCTTCAGACTCTATGTTTCACAGATGCCCTTAGATGTATTAGAATATAAATTTAACTTTTATTTTATTGTGTGTTTATTCCTAAAAAAATTAAAATGTCAATGTATGATCAATTTATCTTTATCAAATTTAAATTCAATATTTTTAATTTATTTGTTGTATAACTATTAATTCAAAGTTACAATGTGTCCTAATCTATGATGTTCGTGCGTGTGTGTTTGTCTCAACTTCCACACAGAAACTGGATGGATCAGATAAGCAACAAGGCTGTACCAAAAAAATATACTAGACATATAAATGAATGATGAATTAAACAATGTTTCAATGTCCCACAATCCGTATTTATTTATTGATAATTAACCGTGTAATTTTCCATATATCTATTATTTTACTGGACTTAGCAAGCACCTACTACTAGCACACTCTACAGACCGAGAATAACTGTTCAACCACACTTAGTAATGCCAAGCTAGATGCTAACCTAGCCTTACTATGCCTCAGTAAGCAAACTTTTGCTAACCTAGCCCAATGCTATGCTAACACAATGCTAACCTAGCTCAATGCTATGCTAACACAATGCTAACCTAGCTCAATGCTATGCTAACACAATGCTAACCTAGCTCAATGCTATGCTAACACAATGCTAACCTAGCTCAATGCTATGTATCACTCCTCTTCTAACTAATGCCTCACGCAGCTGTCATTCACACAGCCTCGTCACACGCACACACTCTTATCTCAAAATGTCTCCCAGCTCTTTTTTTTTTTATATGCGTCACACAGTCACTCACACACAGAGAATTTACCAGCGAGCAAGAGCTGGTAAATTAAAACAACTGTAATATCGCACAGTCACAATCACCAGTATAGTTAAAAACAAATTCAAATGACTGGAATTAGCTCGCAGCGCCCACGAGGGGGAGCCTCCCTGCTTAGGCTGCTGCCTCCGCGATCCAACCTCTTGATAAGCGAAAGAAAATAATTATATGGATGGATCATTCACTCATGTGTTTTCTGTACATAACTTTGTCTATTTTCTCACACGCACACACATAACCAACAATTTCCCAGCTCTTGCAGATCAGCGTGGGTGCGAAAAAAGCGTGAGGGAACTCTCACAAAAGCATGAGGGAGAATTAAAACAGATAAGAAACCAGGTGCTACACAAAAGTTATTAAAATACGCAGATATATATATATAAATTTAAAAACACACATTTTTATCCCACAAAACACTCCCCCCTGGTCCGGACCAATATAAACAACTAATGCACGCGTGCTTTTGTGGAATCGGCCGTCTCATAACACACACACGCAGGTCATTCTTACTCATATAATGGCGATTAACCCATTCAGCGGAGCAAATCCTGCTTTTCCTTCCTGACCAACACGGATAACAGCCTAAGGCGCTGTAGAATTACCAGGAATCACCCTTCAATTTCTACAGTACATCGTGTCTGGTCAGTCCATATAGTTTCACCAAGGCTCTACCATATGGAGCCCTTACTCTATCCATCTATACTGCAGCAAATTTCCAAATTCGTGACAACTTGGCTCAGTTGATCTCCTTTACCGGAGTCACTGAACGATCACCTTATATCAGGCTTTTTACCCGGCTGCAGCTTCCACATAGACAGATACGTAGGACCTTCATAGACGTCATAAATTTGTGTGGGCCAAATGTCACATCAGTTTAGCCAACCTTGCCTTAAATTTCGCTGTGTCCAACTCCGGCTAACCATGTACTTGCCAAGAAATTTTTCGTCTCACATCGTCTATGCTTCTACACTCCAAACCACCAAAATTCTATCAACAATCCCCATTTGTTAAAAACAAGAGATTACAAGTTTTCAACAAACACACGGACAAATGATCACATATAATACAACTCAAACCAACCAACACATGCCTCAGTCTAGGTTGTTTTTGGAGAACTATCTTTTATGAAAAAAAATTTCAGTTTTTATCTTACCGATCCCGTTTCTCTTCAGACAGACAACTTTTACACAATAAGCAAAATAGCTTACCTTTTATTAGATGCGCGCGTGCAAGCGTTGTCTGCCTGAGAGAGAAGCCGGATCGGATGTTGACTTGCAGAGTTCTGGACCATCCTAGTTCGTGACGCCAATTTTGTAGTGGAAAGTCCAGGTTGTCAATGAGAATCAAAGTAGATTTAACACAAGAGTTTTATTTTACTCATAATCAAATGGTACAATGGTTGGGTTGAGTTGTCTAGCACACAGAAAGTTTCCCCCCCGGGCGCGCCCGTCACCATGAAAAAGATGATGGTGCCCAAAACACTCTCTTCGTTTGGCTTTATCCCTTTCTTATCTCTCTTGTTAGTGCGTCAATGTCTTATTTTGTTTTCCCTATCTGTTCCATAGCAACTCCAATCTTTTAGACAGTCAACACATTCACTAGACAGGTTGGCATGACTTAAAGTTCACTTTTGTCCCACAGAAGAGGAAGAGAAATCAAAATGAGCATACATTTTTGACAGACATGAACTATAGGTCAAAGGTCAGAAATTCTACTACAGAAGCCCGTAGACAAAACCAATGGCTGGAGGCAAACAGCAGGCCGACTGTGGAGGGCCAGAAGCAGGCAGGCCAATAGTGAAAGGCCAGCAGCAGGCAGGCTGATGGTGGAATGGCTAGCAGCAGGCAGGCCGATGTTGGAAGGTTAGCAGGCAGGCCGATGGTGGAAGGCTAGCAGCAAGCAGGCCGATGGTGGAATGGCTAGCAGCAGGCAGGCCGATGGTGGAATGGCTAGCAGCAGGCAGGCCGATGGTGGAATGGCTAGCAGCAGGCAGGCCGATGGTGGAATGGCTAGCAGCAGGCAGGCCGATGGTGAAATGGCTAGCAGCAAGCAGGCCGATGGTGGAATGGCTAGCAGCAAGCAGGCCGATGGTGGAATGGCTAGCAGCAAGCAGGCCGATGGTGGAATGGCTAGCAGCAAGCAGGCCGATGGTGGAATTGCTAGCAGCAGGCAGGCCGATGGTGAAAGGATAGCAGCAAGCAGGCCGATGGTGAAAGGATAGCAGCAAGCAGGCCGATGGTGGAATGGCTAGCAGCAAGCAGGCAGAGGATGGAAGGCCAGCAGCAGGCAGGCTGATGGTGGAATGGCTAGCAGCAAGCAGGCCGAGGATGGAAGGTTAGCAGCAGGCAGGCCGATGGTGGAAGGCTAGCAGGCAGGCCGAGGGTGCTAGCTGTCTGCTACTGCTACCTAAACAGGTGGATTATAGGTAGGCCAAAGTCTATGGCAATCCAGTGACATTTGATGAGAAACTATCCACCAGAAATCCCACTCTGCAGATAATTTGTTTATCTTGCAGAGTACCACTCATTCAGACTAGAAACAATTAAAATCTCATACATAAAAACACAAAAACTCAGACCTCAGGTAAGAACACACTGAACACAGAATATACATGGCTGCCATCTTGGATTGTTGTCCATGTGGCGCGAAACGCTGGCTTCATGGCGTCCGTGCTCGGCGCAAACTGCGTCCGGCATGTCAATCGCACACTCTCCAGTTCCTCTCTCTACCTTCACTCGAGCGCTGCGGTCGGCGAACATCCTCGCTCCACAATGCGGCCGGCAGCGGGTTGAAATCGAAGCACTTCTGACACCAATGTAATGCCCCGCAGTGGAGAAGGAGTCACACAGACGAGGATGCGATGCTCAATCGCTTTATTAACAAGCGGTAACTCGTTGTAGTTCCAAAAAGTAACGCACACACATACAAGAGCTGCTGTTAGCCACAACTCACGCTCACACACCACAAGTTCTCCGCCAACTCACCCGCGCATGCGCGTTCCCCAAACCCTTAAAGACACAGTCCACTAATGCAAATATCACAGATATTACAATACATTTGATTATTTACATTTGATTATTTACAATCCGGGGAGGTGGGATGTGTTAGGCTAGGGTTGTAGCTGCCTGGAGGTGTTCTTTTTAGTGCGGTTTTGAAGGAGGATAGAGATGCACTTTCTTTTGCACCTGTTGGGAGTGCATTCCATATTGATGTGGCATAGAAGGAGAATGAGTTAAGACCTTTATTAGATCGGAATCTGGGTTTGATGTGGTTAGTGGAGCTCCCTCTGGTGTTGTGGTTATGGCGGTCATTTACGTTCTGGAAGTAGTTTGACATGTACTTCGGTATCAGGGAGGTGTATCGGATTTTATAGACTAGGCTCAGTGCAAGTTGTTTTACTCTGTCCTCCACCCTGAGCCAGCCCATTTTGGAGAAGTGGGTAGGAGTGAGGTGTGATCTGGGGTGGAGGTCTAGAAGTAACCTGACTAGCTTGTTCTGGGATGTTTGGAGTCTAGTTTTGAGGGTTTTGGAGGTGCTGGGGTACCAGGAGGTGCATGCGTAGTCGAAAAAGGGTTGAATGAGAGTTCCCGCTAGAATTTTCATGATGCTTTTGTTGACCAGAGAGGAGATTCTGCAGAGAAATCTTGTTCGTTGGAAGACCTTTCTGATTACCTTGGTTGTCATTTTATCACAGGAAAGATTAGCCTCTAGAATGGAACCTAGGTAGGTGACCTCATCTTTCCTGGTGATAACAATGTCACCCACCTCACTGACTTTCTTAAGGTTGATGTGGGACCCAAATAGGATAGATTCCGTTTTACCCAAGTGTATGGATAGCTTGTTGTCAGCGAGCCAGGTGCAAATTCTACAGAGTTCGGCACTGAGAATTTTTTCCACCTGTGATTTGTCATTGCCGGATACCAGCAGGGCCGAGTCATCCGCAAACAGGAACAATTCACAGTCGCAGTTCGGACTCAAGTCAGTCCTATTGTTCCAATGTCCATTTCTCTGATGATGCAATTGATGATGCAATTGTTGATGACTGAAGTGTTGATACCAACCAAACCTAATCCCCCCTACCCCTCCGTAAATAATGTAAATAATTCATTGTATATACTCTGATGATTATCTTGTGTGATGACTGTATTATGAAAATAGTATATATCTGTATCATGAATCAATTTAAGTGGACCCCAACTTAAACAAGTTAAAAAACGTATTCGGGTGTTACCATTTAGTGGTCAATTGTACGGAATATGTACTTCACTGTGCAATCTAGTAATAAAAGTTTCAATCATTTAATCAATCATGCTGATGACATGTCGTTTACGTATATTAGGAACAGTAAAGGCCCTAGTATACCTAGTCACGTGTCGGAATACAAGCAATACTGCCACCACACCGCCAACCCACGACCGTCCGATTGAGGGTGTGTTATTTCTCTACGAAGAATAACTTGCAACGTTGCTTCTTGTTGACTCTTTTATTATTGTCTTGCAGCTCACACGGCAGCGTTAACTCTTACACTTCCGGAACACCCCCTTGACCGGTGTTGTGCCGGATAATGCACCCCCGGCGTAGAATGCACCCCCTGACGGGAGTGTTATAAGGCCACACTTAAAGTTTCCACGTGCAAGATTGAATCTATTTAAAAAAGTTATTTAATAAGAAGCCAAAAGTGCAAAAACAATAATGTTCGTGTTGGAATTGTGAATGAATGAAATATGAAATCCGTGCTGCAGTCTGCAGGTGTACCTAATGTTGTGGCCCAGCAGCAACTGCAGCACGGATTTCATATTTCATTCATTCACAACTCCTCCAACACGAACATTATTGTTTTTGCACTTTTGGCTTCTTATTAAATAACTTTTTTAAAATAGATTCAATCTTGCACGTGGAAACTTTAAGTGTGGCCTTTAGTTGATATAACACTCCCGTCAGGGGGTGCATTCTACGCCAGGGGTGCATTATCCGGCACACATGAACTCAGATCAATGCGCGCATATGTGGGCTAGCCACTAGGATAAAAGCCAGAAAATGATAACCCAGCAGCGATCAAACTATTTGAAGCAGTCAGAGAGTGAGGTTTACCAACATCTATGTGGGGCAGCCACTCCGGCTGTATTTGTTTATTTTGAAAATAATAATAAAAAAAATATATTTAATAGTTTTTGCATGACTGAATGGAAATTTTTGGTCCAAACAAAAACTGTTTGCTGTATTTTTTCACAAAAACAGCACAAAGTAGTTCCTTACCAGATGTAAAGCACATCACTAACCTGTATCAAGAAACTGCAAATTCAAAGTCTTAAAGTCTTTATTTTATTTATTATTTTTAAACAAGTGCTGGACATACAGGAAAAAAAAAAAAAAACACGTTTCCCTCTTGACTCTGTACCACAGTGAGAGCTAAGTGGGACAAAAATAATATCTGTCTTATACCCCCTCCTTCCCACGCTGGAGGGGATCATTGTGGGAACCTGTTTTTTTAAGATAGCCGTGACAGATGATCCTGGAACGATCCTTCCAGGAGTGCATGAAGACATGGCAAAGAAGGCCAAGAAAGTGCGTGATGACTGCAGAGGGGATTATTTCTAAGGGGAAGATATGAAACGTATATTTTGTGTGACGCACACCTCTTAACCTCAACCACAAGTAGTAGTGCACCTCATTTCTTCCTCAGACAACCACAACATCCCCTAAACAAGCAGAACAAGAATAGATTTTTTCCGTTTTTATTGTTGCTGGAGGCTCTAATACAATATGAATCATAAGCATTACAAAACAAAACAAAAACAAAATACAAAGATTCCCCTCCAAGATGGAAACAGTCAAAGGTTCCCACTGACACAAAGACAAACTGTGATCCCCCAGCAAAGACGTAGAAGTTGAGCAGAGCTGGAGATCAAATTAGGGAGTTAGGGGGGTAAACAGTTATGTTATACACAGTGCGGTGAAAAGAGGCAGGGTCATTCTTATGACGCAGCTTACACATGCGGACAGATGACAGTTACAAATGTTCCCACACAAGCCAAAAAGCCGCTCGCGTGTCAGGAAGAATAAAAGGGACAAATAAATCTAAGTTAAGGGAGGGGTGATGATGTCACATGGCTCATGTCCAACTGAGAGGCAGGAGGGTGGGTTAGATTGGAAGTAGACTGACCCTCACGCTGCAGAAGGATTGTTAACCGTCATTAAATTAATTGGAGATGAGGAGGGAGTGTGAGTGAATGGCTTCAGAGCATGTGGAGACACATGGAAACCTGACAGGAGAATGAGAGAAAAGCGAAGCGTCTTCTCCTTTTTTTCCGTGTTTTTCCCCCACAAAGACGCAAGAGTGCGGGCAGCACTGGGGGAATTGTGGCGGGAGAGGGAGCGACAGGAAAGAAACGGGAAAAGAAGGAGGTGGCGGAGAAAAAACGGACACGACGGGAGCATCTCTAGTTTTGGTTTTTCTGTTTGAGCGCCATGAAGAGTTGTTTTTGCAAAGCCTCTTGCTTCGACATGTCAGCCAGGCCTTGAACACTCCTGAGGGCGACACAAACACAAATGAGAGAGTCAAGTGTGTGCAAAACATGACACAAAAAACACACAGGGAAGACCAAGCTAATCTGTGAGAGAATAACAATAATCATCTATTACATACAGTATTTTTAAAAGTCCACACACTGCACAGAACACATGATATATTCTCAATCACTTTCTTTCTTTCTTTCGAACATGAACACACTTACATCATAATACATCACACAATTTCATATCATTTCATTTTACATCATGCCCGAAAAGGAGTAGGAAGAAGCAAAGCTTATTTAATCCTACCCCTTTCCCACTTCAAAGCGTTTACAAATATATGGAATCATTTACTGACCTTTTTATATAATAAAATAACATCTATGAATTAGTATACACAACAATTTTGTAATATGTAATTAATTAATTCAGTCATTATTAACATACTGAGATGAAGAATATCTTATTTTCAATAGGGTTGGAAGTATTTCTCATAATTCTTCTTCTTTGTACTTTGTAAACACTATTATTTTGAACCACCTCTTAAACTTTGACAGCAAAACTTTACAATTTGGAGATTTAACACATTTGTTGTGAAAAAATATGTACCACACTTCATGACTTAATTATGACTGAGTACACTAGAACGTCACCTTGACATTCTGATGTAACATGCATATGCAATTGTCCCTCGCCACATTGCAAAAGTCTTAAGTAATACTGAAAAAAAATATAAATGCAACACTTTTGTTTTTGCTCCCATTTTTCATGAGTTGAACTCAGAAATCTAAAACTTTTACTATAATGACAAAATATATATTCCTCTCGAATATTGTTCACAAATCTGTCTCAATCTGTGTTAGTGAGCAATTCTTTGTCAAGATAATCCATCCCACCTCACAGGTGTGGCATATCAAGATGCTGATTAAACAGCATGATTATTGCACAGGTGTGCCTTAGGCTGCCCACAATAAAAGGCTACTCTGAAATGTGCAGTTTTGCTTTATTGGGGTCTTGGGGGATCAGAAAAGCAGTCAGTATCTGGTGTGACCAGCATTTGCCTCAAGCAGTGCAACACATCTCCTTCATAGAGTTGATCAGGTTGTTGATGGTGGCCTGTGGAATGTTGGCCCACTCCTCCAATGGCTGTGCCAAGTTGCTGGATATTGTCAGGAACTGGAAAATGCTCTCGTACATGCCGATCCATAGCATCCCCAACAAGCTCAATGGGTGACATGTCCGGTGAGTATGCTTGCCATGCAAGAACTAGGATGTTTTCAGCTTCCAGGAATTGTGTACACATCTTTGCAACATGGGGCCGTGCATTGTCATGCTGCAACATGAGGTGATGGTCTCAAGTGAATGGCACAACAATGGGCCTCAGGATCTTGTCACGGTATCTTCGTGCATTTAAAATGCCACCAATAAAATGCAGTTGAGTTTGTTGTCCATAACATACGCCTGCTCATACCATAACCCCACCATGGAATACTCGATTAACAACGTTGATATCATCAAACCGCTCTCCCACACAGCGCCATGCCATCTGCTCTGAACAGTGAAAACCGGGATTAATCTGTGAAGAGAACAACCTCTCCAACGAGCCAGACGCCATCAAATGTGAGTATTTGCCCGCTCAAGTCGGTTACGATGACAAACTGCAGTCGGGTTGAGACCCTGATCCGACGCTAGCCGCCGACCGCATCGAAGATCGGGTGAAGTCCTTTGTCGCGCCATCGATCGCTGGAACGCAGGTGAGCACGGGTGTTGATGAGCAGATGAGGGCTGGCGTAGGTGGAGCGCTAATGTTTTTAATCATAGCTCTGACGAGGTCCCGTAGCTAAGTTAGCTTCAATGGCGTCGTTAGCAACAGCATTGCTAGGCTTCGACAGGCGGCACAGCATTAACCGTGTAGTTACAGGTCCAGTGTTTGGTTTGGTGTCTCCTGATAGTAGTATTGTTTATCTGCTGTCTATCCTTCCAGTCAGGGGCTTATTTCTTTTGTTTCTATCTGCATTCAAGCACGATGCTATCACGTTAGCTCCGTAGCTAAAGTGCTTCACCGATGTATTGTCGTGGAGATAAAAGTCACCGTGAATGTCCATTTCGTGTTCTGGACTCTCATTTTCAAGAGGATATAGTATCCGAGGTGGTTTAAAATACAAATCCGTGATCCACAATAGAAAAAGGAGAGTGTGGAATCCAATGAGCCCTTGTACCTAAGTTACGGTCAGAGCGAAAAAAGATACGTCCTGCACTGCACTCTAGTCCGTCACTCTTACGTTCCTCATCCACAAATCTTTCATCCTGGCTCAAATTAATGGGGTAATCGTCGCTTTCTCGGTCCGAATCGCTCTCGCTGCTGGTGTAAACAATGGGGAAACGTGAGGAGCCTTTCAACCTGCGATGTCACGCTACTTCCGGTACAGGTACAGGCAAGGCTTTTTTTATCAGCGACCAAAAGTTGCAAACTTTATCGTCGATGTTCTCTACTAAATCCTTTCAGCAAAAATATGGCAATATCGCAAAATGATCAAGTATGACACATAGAATGGATCTGCTATCCCCGTTTCAATAAAAAAAAATTCATTTCAGTAGGCCTTTAACATTCAATTCACAGCAACAGCTCTGGTGGACCATCTTGCAGTCAGCATGCCAACTGCACGCTCCCTCAACTTGCGACATCTGTGGCATTGTGCTGTGTGATAAAACTGCACATTTCAGAGTGGTCTTTTATTTTGGGCAGCCTAAGGCACACCTGTGAGGTGAGATGGATTAGCCTGGCAAAGAATTGCTCACTAAAACAGATTTAGACAGATTTGTGAACAATATTTGAGAGGAATATATATTTTTTGTATATAGTAAAAGTTTTAGATCTTTGAGTTCAACTCATGAAAAATAGGAGAAAAGACAAAAGTGTTGTATTTATATTTTTGTTCAGGGCATATCTAGTGCTTCCCATACAGTTATTTAAAAAAAAAAAGTTAGATTTTTTTTTTTTAATACGTTTGTTTTTTCACATTTCGCAAGATAACACTTCACCTTCCAGGTAATATAGGTGCTGCAATCTCATGGCAATCATGTTCCACAAAACATTGACTACGTTATTTGTTCTGTAGCTAGCTAGTCACCACACATGCAGGCACAGTGCACAGAGTGCAGAGAGCAGCAGACTGAGTAGTAGGAAGTTAGCGTCAATATTAGTTTCCACAGAGTTTGGCTGTAAGCAGAAAGGCATTTGCTCTTTTATGTAAATGTTGTTCAGTTATGATCTCATTTGTTTAAAACGATTGGGATGTTAGTTTTTGTTAGCCTGTCAAAGGGCGCATTCATTAACATGTTATCACTAAACTAGCGGCATAAATGCCAAGCACAAATCGACTTTAATTCATTTAAAAACGCAAATACAAGTTTTTTGAGGTCCAAACTGCGTTGCAGAACCAATTAAACACATATCCCGAAGTACCACTGTGCTTGTTGAAGAATGACTGTGGGTGAGAAAAGTTATGTTCTCCACGTTGTTTTGCACTGCAAATCATGATTTAAATGTACCAATCGATGGGACACCGATCAGCATTGGCAGATGTTAATAAAGTATGTGATTGCCATTGACGATTGAGGCTTTTTATGCCAATCAAAAAGGCCGATCTTCTCTGGCTGAATCTGTATTTGTTTTCAGTACCCTGACTGACAAGAGGCTAATTATGTGTCTGTTTTTCTTAATGTTTACAAAACCAGATAATTCCCTGGACACAGGAGGACTTTAAAGGCCAAAAACCAAAATATTTAGTAGATAGTAGTTTTGAATGTTGTTTAGTTATTGTGTACTATTTACCTGGCTTTGCTTAAGCAATTGTATGTTATAAAAGAGATTACGGAACTAGTTTAAATATTGTGTTGACATTGGTAAACTGTCAATAGCACTCACCATAAATACATTGTGAACGTTACAATTAATACATGTGATGGTATCGACAGATCTGATAGATGATCGGTATCCGAATCGGCATCAAAAAACCCTGATCGGAAAATCCCGAATTCCAACATAACTTGTCTGTTTGGAGATACGCTCGTCGGCTGTACAGCATCCAATTAAAAGCCAGCTTCCTTCGGCAATTTTGTTTTATGTGAATGATTTTTAGCCCCACACTTTGCCAGAATAAGGAACTAGCAAATGAGTAATACAAATCAGGATAATCTGCTTTGAATAATCAGACATAGTAAATCACATTAGCTTGTGACTTTCCACTGGAATGGGTGAGATTTAGTAAAGAAACAGCAATATTAACAATGTCCGCAAGCTTGCCCTTTTTGACATTTTTCACACACGCGTGCAACACTCCCCATGCCACAGGCTGTACCTCCGACCCTAGTCAATGAAGATCTGACGCTGGGTGAGGACCTGCGACAGCTCCTTCTGGAGCTGCCGATACTTTTGGTTATCGGGCAAAGACTCAATAGATCTAGAGCACAGAGAAGAGGTGAAGGGGGGGAGGGGGGAAGGGCAGACAGGTGATAGAGATGGAAAATAAATTTATATGGAAACAAGGGAGGAAAGGGTTGAAGAGAATGGAAGGGTATGCTTTGTATACAGTAGTGAAAAGATAAATAAATTATGGTTTTGGCAGCATACTGGATTGGCAATGACAAAAAAATGCTGAATGTTGGTGCTTTTAAATTGAAAGTGCACACATGTCTCCTTATGGTTTCTTACCTAAGTCCGTTGACGATGTCCTTGGTCTTCCCAAAGTAGATTTCATTCAGCGTGGAGCGAATCTTGTTCTCCATGTCCTGCAACAAGCCATTCAATACTTAGCAGGAGCGAGTCACAGCTTGCAAAAAAAAAAGTCCAAAACATAAGACTGACTTCAACCAGGCGGCCAATGTTGGCGATGTGGGGTGACGACTCTCCGACCGTCTCGTCCTTCTCCATCTGTGAAGAGGAAGCAAAGTCAGTTGGTGAGTGGCAGCAGACCAGCCGGTTCACTCGCTGGAGTTTGACACCGTACTTGTCTTGTGAGGCTGCCGCCCAGGTTCATGGTGCCGGAGTCGCACTTGGTCGTCTGTAGCCACAGCATGACGGTGGAGGTGAGTTTGTAGTGAGCAGTCCGTCCGCTGGACTTCTCCTGCAGGCATCAACATATCATTTCATTAAGGATGCATCTCTGACATCTGGATGCTTGTTTTGTATTTTTCTGGCAAATCTAAAAGGGACCTGAAGATGTTAATTTTATTGGACCCACCTGCACCTCCACCACATGGATGGAGTCCCAGCACCCCTTGATCTTTTTGAATCCATCCCCGGCCTTCTTGATGAGAATAACTCCGGCAAAGCCATGCTCCAAATCCCAAAGGTACACTGAGGACACGCCACCCTCAAAGTACCTAAAACAACAAATAAACAGTCATTACACAGGTGTGTGTGTGTGTGTGTATATAGGTGGGTGTATGCGCGACACTGTTTCAGCGGCACTCACAGGTCTCTGTACTGGTCAAAGGCGTTATTGGCGTCTATCTCCAGCTTCCTCAAGCGAGATGAAGGCATGGCACCGTCATCAATAGGAGGGTCGTACTTATTGCTCCATGGTGATCTTAAGTGTCAGGAAGCACAACAGGTGTAAAGCGCTGAGTAAAGGTGTAATAGTACATGTATTCATACTTGGATTTGTCAATACACAGTGTTCAGTTCAGAAATTGAGGCATGGCTAATTCCCAACGGCGTGCATATTAATTGGTGAGGCACAGGAAGTGTTTATTGCGGTAATGCGTTTACTCAGCAACCAAATTGTAGAAAGACCATTAGGGGTATCCAGATCCGACTTTTTCACTTGCGATACAATACAAATATTGGAGCCTTGTTTATTTGGCCAATACCAATATTGATTCGATATTGACACGGACCATACATACTGCTCTTATTTTGTAGTGTGGAAATTTAGAAAAGGCTTTATCAAATGAAATTACTTAAACAATGAATAGTATGTATAGGGATGTTACAATATGAAAATTTCACATTGTGGTTATTTTGACCAAAATTTACACGGTATTGTTGAATGTTGTTCTTAAAATATGTACAGTATACGCACACAAAAATATTTTACTAAGTTTTATATTAGGGGTTAGCTACGAAGTGGAGCCATTCCTTGTCAGATGAGGAAATTAAATTTCTCACCAGCGGCGCCAACACTAAAATGTGTGGATTTAACATGTTCCACATCGCTATATGTAAACTGAGGGTAAGTGAAGAGGACATATTTTATTTTTGACGCCATATGATGCCATCAGCAGGTGAGTCATCGTGACATCTACACAACTGTAAGTTAGCTTTGCGTATTTGCTGCTTCTACCGCACTTAAACAAATTATGATGAAGGAATGCATCATAACTCCGTTTCACAACACACATACATACCTGATTAGCCAGGGGCAGTACACTGCAGTGTCCAGTAACCAGTAAAAATTTCGGTCACACTGGTGGATTGTTTTTGCGAAAAAGTTACTGAACCGATTCCAACTCACTGAATTGTTTCGGATCTTATCGTTCTATAAGAAAATGAGATTAACCCTGAATCGTATCGGTAACCACAAATATCGAGTGAATCGTTAAAACGAATTGTTACACCCCTACTAGCGTGTGTGCTTAACTGTTTTGTAATTGCTAGCTCCTAGTAGCCTATTGCCTACCATGTTTACCTTTTATAAATGTGACTTCCTGTATCGGAGTGCTTATTTTGCAGATTTTACGAGTGAGCTGCAATATTTTGCTTTTTTTGCTGATATTGGACTAGTATCTGATAGGGACACCCCAAAATAAAATAAACAAAAAAAAGCAGCAGAAAAAGAAACAGTAAAAAGGTATACTGTCATGACAAAAAGCTAACCTGTGAACGCAGGGGAAGCAATACAGTACTTTCATACCATACACATGAGTCTAATTCATGTCTAAACAAGACTGAATTTTCATTTAACATCAAGAATCCCACTCAACATGCTCATATGCACATGCACATATCTCAGATTCCAAGATACGTTTTAAGGTCATTTTGCACTCAATGAGTGTTCTTGTTTTACGCCTGACCCCGGGTCGCAATTACAGAATCTACCTGTAGGAGTCACCATCCCGATTGTAATCACAGAGGAGATAGTCTTTCCCCATTGTCTTGTCCTGGGCAATCTTCAGGGGCTGGTCCACAGAGGAGAGAAGGTCCTCACACAAACTGGGCACCTGGACACAAAGACAGGGAGAAACAACTCAGCAGTGTTTTTGTTTACAAAGACAAAATGACAATTATAAAGTTAAACTCAAGCAACAAGATTACAGAGCATGAGAGAACGCCTCCATTTAAGGCTGACATTCCAGCGTGCCTAATAGGCGGACGAGAAATAAAATACCAGAAAGAAACTATGTTGAGGATAAGGGAGTACAAATGACTTCTCACAGACTGACATGGGCCCACAATGTCCACTGCATCATTGCACAAACACAAAAGAGGCCCTGTTTTACTTTAAAAGGATCCCACATTCCCTCACTGCGCATACATCTCGAAGTAGGCTGTGTGTGACAAGAAAAGGGCAGTGAAGGAAAGGTAAGTAAAACAACAAGAGATGGAGCCGGCATAGTGCCAGACAGCTATGTTGGCACACAAAAGTGATTGACAGCATGGCTAATAATCACTAACTACCGTACACAGGGAAGTGTGTGAAGTCGAAAATGAGATAGAGGCGGAAGGCGAGCAAGTGGGGGGGTCTAGGTGCAATTACATTGGCATGAATGCTTGATTTAGATGTGTTTGTTTGAATCAGCAGTAAGTGCTTTGGTAAAAAGCATCAAGCACTTTCAATAAATGATGGTAAAACAGTAAATTCTTTATGTTTGGGGTCCTCTTTTTATTTTTCAAAATCAGCTTTATTGGCCACATATGTTCAACACACAAGGAATTTGTCTTGATAGACTGTGCTTTCTTTGTTCAATGTAAACAATAAATATTAATAACTAAAAACAAACAAGTGCTTATATACCAATTATGTGTAAGGCTAAAAAGAAATTAGTGCAGTGGTGATTAGAGCAAAAAAAGATGACGTGAACACGAGTTAGTACATCAGTGACATAAGTTCCAGAGTTGTTTCCCAGCTTTTATCAGAGCGATCGCCTGGGGTAAAAAAAAGTTCTTATGATGGGTTGTTTTGGCGTACCGTGATTTGTAACACTTCCTTTGTTTTACCCACATCACGGCACAAAATATAGATTCAGATTCTTACTCCTATTTACGTATTTATTCTTGAATCTGTTTATTTAGTTTTATTTTTTTAATTAAAAATGACAGTGGTACCTCAACTTACGAGTATTTAGAGGTACGGGCCGTCTCTCGGTTTTTCTTATGCTTTAAATTGAAGCAATGATTGTCCACAGATTGACACAATCCTGCACATCAACTGGAACTGAGAAAATTAGTGCAAAGAAAAAAAAGGTGGACCGAATCAGCGAAACAAACAATTAAAAAACATTACCGACCGGTTAGCTGATCCGGGCCGCAGCGCGTCAGTCCGAATTACACTAAGGACGGACAATCATGAAAATAATATATATGTTTTATTCAAACATATGTGAGGACATGTTAGCATCTACAGTTTGTATTTTAACGCTAACCAGTTGTTTGTCCAAATATTAAACAACCAATAAAATACATTTTCAAAGGTGTATGTGTTAAATTGTTGAAATTATTTATTTGACAGGGACAGTACAATTAAACATTGCTACTCATAGGTACCAATGTCGAAGTACATACGGCTTATAGCCACAGGCTAATTTGGAGCCCTCGTCCCTGGTTAGGCTTTTAAAGAAAATTTAAGAAAGGTGAAAAACACATACAAAATAATTAAGTTCAAAATAAGAATACATTAAAAATAATTTCCCACCTTTTTGTCCATACTACAAGTACATTCTCACTCAATGTATCATACTAAATGAGAGTATTTTTGTTTGGTTCTTTATATATTATCTAATAACTGCTTCATGTTCATCTGGCGACAGTTACATTTTTTTTATTAATTACAATATAATAATTTATTGGATTTTGTACATATACAAATAAAAAATATATATATTTTTTTTTTTTCCTCCTCCAAACAAGTAACCCACAAAAATAATATATATATAAAATGTTAAATAAATAAAATAGTAAACTCTAAAGAAAGAAACCCAAAAGGTACAGGCCAATATTGACACCAAGCCACAGACAACTGCACTCCTGAATGTCCCCAACACGGTGCAGCAATACACAAAAGCAGACAAAAGGCTAATTAAGTATCTACCTTTCAATTACTTTTCAGTCGAGGTTAAATTTGAGATCAGTCTCTTTTACATGTTTTAGGAAACCACCCCATACTTCCTGAAACTTCACAAGACAACCATTCAGTGTCAAACAAATTTTCTCGAGTTTGAGAACATACACAACATCTTTAATCCAGCAGGCGTGGCAAGGAGGCGCTGTTGCCTTTGAATTTAACACAATGAGTCTTCGAGCCAACAAATTAGGGCTGGACAATTAATCTAATTTTAATTTGTACTTCTATTATAGCAGCTTGGTTATTATACAGGTTACAGAATGAAAATGAAGTATTGTTGGCAATTTTTGCATGCATTTTTCAGTGATTTAGAGGCAGAATGGATTTCTTCCATTAGCTGCTTTGCTAGCCACCAAGAACCAGACGATTATTACAGATTAGAATGCAATAAAAAAAAGACGTAGGTGTTCTTGTCTCTCATAACATTGTGAACAATGTGCAAAATGCCCAAAAAGTGCAATTTCCCTTTAAGGTAGAAGAGCTTGTATATATATACAGTATATATCAAATACATTTCATGATTAATCTAAATGTGTTCATAATTAGGGGTGAGCCGCGCCACCCGATGGTGGAAACTAATTTCAGCCACTTGTACCAGGATCCCAGTGAGGTAAAAAAAAAAAAAAAAGAGGATTTGAAAATATTAGCTGGGGCTCAAGGAGGCCCTTTTGATGGTCACCACCCCCTGAAGTTGAAGACATTTTACCATTTTAAGATGCTTTGGAAGGCATTCGTACATAGAAACATTTTGTAAACATACAATCTAAAGAAAATAGCGTGTATAGTGTGATAGTGTATATAAGTATGATATATCAAGTTGAAGTTCCATCCATCCATCCATTTTCTACTGCTTGTCCCTTTTGGGGTCGCGGGGAGTGCTGGAGCCTACCTCAGTTGCATTCGGGCGGAAGGCGGGGTACACCCTGGACAAGTCGCCACCTCATCACAGGGCCAACACAGATAGACAGACCACATTCACACTCACATTTATACACTAGGGCCAATTTAGTGTTGCCAATCAACCTATCCCCAGGTGCATGTTTTTGGCGGTGGGAGGAAGCCGGAGTACCCGTAGGGAACCCACGCAGTCACGGGGAGAACATGCAAACTCCACACAGAAAGATCCCGATCCCGGGATTGAACTCAGGACTACTCAGGACCTTCATATTGTGAGGCACATGCACTAACCCCTGTTTCACCGTGCTGCCCATATTGAAGTTCCAAATAAATTTAAGTATTATGACATCATTTTGGTAAATATTGTAATTGTAAAATCTCAAATATTTTGTTGATCTAGTGAGTCCCTTAGTAAGTCATGAATGTAAAATTGCATTCATGGTGTCTGCTACAAGGTTTTTTTATTACAAGTAATCTCAATAAATCATGGATTTATTGAGATTACCATAAAATGGCCAAAGTTTTAAGGCAACTTTGGCCATGCAGTACTAGATCTAGTACAAGTTAGTGGGTTTAGTATTAGAAATCCTGATTAAAAACATGAGACATAAAATCTACTTGTCAACAGAAATATGCCATATTATTACTTACTAAGAGTAGTAACTAAGGCCTTGCCGATATATCAATTTTATAGATATGTGAGTTTTATGTTGCAGACAATTAAACAAATAAAAATAGAAAATTCCCCTCTTGCCTTGGCATACTTTTTGCCCCTCAGAAGTTTCCGTAGCTTGTGCCGTACCCTTACTTCCTTAGCGGCCCATCTACTGTAGCAAAACATGGCTAATGCTTACGCTAACACCAAAGAGTGGTGTCAGATCTTTGGTTTTGCGGTAACAGGTGTGGAAGAAATGACTGCACGCTGCAAAGTTCATTTAAAAAAGGTAGCAAAACAAAAAACTTAATTCTCGCATCTGAAACCGAAACCTCCAGTCAAGTGTGGGAAAAACTGTTTACGAGGCGAACAAGACCGCAACAACAAACAAACTACAAACTAAAAATCAGTGAAACATTTACACCATGTATGTATGATACCACTATGTATGATGAGAAAGAAGCAAAGTGGAAGAACGAACACTAAAGCAGTTGCTCTGCACATTGCTGAGGTGTGTGAATGAAAAAGCCTGTGTTTATCCACTTACTGAAACAAAATATAGTCCATTATTTGCACACAACTTACAATAGAGCTGCAACGATTAGTCGACTATGTCGACAAATGTCAACAATAAAATTTGTCATCGACAACTATATTTGTCGACAATTGTCGTGACGTCATCACTTGTGTTTTTCCGGGCGAAAATGGGTCACTTTCAAAAACAACACCAGTGATAACATGTAAAGTTTGAGGATCTTCCCTCTTATTCTTGTTAAAAACATGAATACATTGCTCATTTTGCAAAGCGGACCTTGTTTTTATGGCAGTACATCTGTGATACGCGAGTATTTAAAGCGGAGACATGATGTCGGACAACCTCGGTAAGAGTGTTAGCTTCTACCTTGCTAGCTAGGGAACAAGAGTGATACGAAGTTGTTTGAAAAATAACTATAATTTTAGCCAAACTCAGCGGGCTAAACTTTGTCTACATCAATTCAAGTATGTTTTAAAGCGGCATCAATTTGCAATGCCAAAAACAAAGGCACTTTAACAAACACACAGAGAGAGACCTACAGTCACCAATGCGGATGCATCATAAGAATAAACATACAATCTACTAAACAGCCAACATTTTAAGTATTAATCAAATATAGAATGCTACACATTGAGTCTATTTGCAATGCCATCAAAAAAGGCACTTTAACAAGTGCTTAACAAAAGCTTTAACACAGACAAACACACGCAGAGACACCAATGCGGAGATATTATAAGATTTAACATACAATCTATTAAATAGCCAACATTTTAATAATTATTCAAGGATATCATTCCACACATTGAGTATATTAGAGTGCTAAAACTGACAAGAGTCAATCAATAGTCAATATACCAGTGTGCAGCTTTTTAAACATCACAAAATGCTTATCTTTTTGAGGAAGTTAGAATTTGTGTTTTGTTGTTTATTTCTTTTTTTTTATGTCCTGTCCAGCTTCTCAGGCGAATCATGTAGTTGATATAGATGCCCATATCGGCTGTTCAGATTTACTTTACAAAAGAGAAGTGTAAGATACTTCTCTTGTTGCCTTATTTGTATTTGACTTTATTAAATGTATTTATATTATCATTTGGTGCAGCTGGGCCAGAGCAGGAGAGGATAGAAAGAGAAAAAAAGGAAGACAGAGGGGGAAATTGTGGGGACAAGAGGCGGATTAGATAGAGAGACAAAAACAACAACAGCAAACAACAACAACAATAGAGCAACATCAGCAAATAGGATATGTACAAATATGATGGTAAAAGTGATAGCAAATAAGCAGTTAGCGAAATAAATAATAATACAGAAATGACAATGAGCATTATTACACTACAAATGGAGCAATACAAATACCAATAGAAATAGCGTTATTGATAATGAACAATACCAATAATGTACCTCTATTATCAACAATACAGTTGTTCAAATGCAACAATACATATACGTAATGATAACTACAGATACAAAAGAATGCAGAAAAATAGAGGGGAAGAAAGAGAAGCAACCTATATTAACCTTGTAGATTGTTATAGTAACAACAGGGTAAGCTTCATCAGTGTGCCATGTGTTACCCAGTTTCTCCTAGAGCAGACCTGGGCATTCTGCGGCCCGCGGGCCACATCCGGCTCTTTGTGCGTCCCTGTCCGGCCCGCGTGAGGCCAATCATAAATTACAAAATACATTTAAAAAAGGGGGGGAAGGAGCCTGAGCTAGTGCGGGAGGTGGAGAAGTTCCGGCTAGATATAGTCGGACTCACTTCGACGCACAGCAAGGGCTCTGGAACCAGTTCTCTCGAGAGGGGCTGGACTCTCTTCCACTCTGGCGTTGCCGGCAGTGAGAGGCGACGGGCTGGGGTGGAAATTCTTGTTGCGCCCCGGCTCAGAGCCTGCATGTTGGAGTTCAACCCGGTGGACGAGAGGGTAGCTTCCCTCCACCTTCGGGTGGGGGAACGGGTCCTGACTGTGGTTTGTACCCACCCTTTTTGGATTCACTCGAAGGATTACTTGAGAGTGCTCCCCCGGGTGATTCCCTCGTTCTACTGGGGGACTTCAACGCTCATGTTGGCAGCGACAGTGAAACCTGGAGAGGCGTGATTGGGAAGAATGGCCGCCCGGATCTGAACCAGAGCGGTGTTTTGTTATTGGACTTCTGTGCCCGTCACAGATTGTCCATAACGAACACCATGTTCAAACATAAGGGTGTCCATATGTGCACTTGGCACCAGGACACCCTAGGCCGCAGTCCCATGATCGACTTTGTAGTTGTGTCATCGGATTTGCGGCCTCATGTTTTGGACACTCTTGGTGAAGAGAGGGGCGGAGCTTTCTACCGATCACCACCTAGTGGTGAGTTGGCTGCGATGGTGGGGGAGGATGCCGGACAGACCTGGCAGGCCCAAACGCATTGTGAGGGTTTGCTGGGAACGTCTGGCAGAGTCTCCTGTCAGAGAGAGTTTCAATTCCCACCTCCGGAAGAACTTTGAACATGTCACGAGGGAGGTGCTTGACATTGAGTCCGAATGGACCATGTTCGCGCCTCTATTGTCGAGGCGGCTGATTGGAGCTGTGGCCGCAAGGTAGTTGGTGCCTGTCGTGGCGGTAATCCTAGAACCCGTTGGTGGACACCGGCGGTGAGGGATGCCGTCAAGCTGAAGAAGGAGTCCTATCGGGTTCTTTTGGCTCATAGGACTCCTGAGGCAGCGGACAGGTACCGACAGGCCAAGCGGTGTGTGGCTTCAGCGGTTGCAGAGGCAAAAACTCGGACATGGGAGGAGTTCGGGGAAGCCATGGAAAACGACTTCCGGACGGCTTCGAAGCGATTCTGGACCACCATCCGCCGCCTCAGGAAGGGGAAGCAGTGCACTATCAACACCGTGTATGGTGAGGATGGTGTTCTGCTGACCTCGACTGCGGATGTTGTGGATCGGTGGAGGGAATACTCCGAAGACCTCCTCAATCCCACCAACACGTCTTCCTATGAGGAAGCAGTGCCTGGGAAATCTGTGGTGGGCTCTCCTATTTCTGGGGCTGAGGTTGCTGAGGTAGTTAAAAAACTCCTCGGTGGCAAGCCCCCGGGGGTGGATGAGATCCGCCCGGAGTTCCTTAAGGCTCTGGATGCTGTGGGGCTGTCTTGGTTGAGAAGACTCTGCAGCATCGCGTGGACATCGGGGGCGGTACCTCTGGATTGGCAGACCGGGGTGGTGGTTCCTCTCTTTAAGAAGGGGAACCAAAGGGTGTGTTGTAACTATCGTGGGATCACACTCCTCAGCCTTCCCGGTAAGGTCTATTCGGGTGTACTGGAGAGGAGGCTACGCCGGATAGTCCAAACTCGTATTCAGGAGGAACAGTGTGGTTTTCGTCCTGGTCGTGGAATTGTGGACCAGCTCTATACTCTCGGCAGGGTCCTTGAGGGTGCATGGGAGTTTGCCCAACCAGTCTACGTGTGTTTTGTGGACTTTGAGAAGGCATTTGACCATGTCCCTCAGGAAGTTCTGTGGGGAGTGCTCAGAGAGTATGGGGTATCGGACTGTCTGATTGTGGCGGTCCGCTCCCTGTATGATCAGTGCCAGAGCTTGGTCCGCATTGCCGGCAGTAAGTCGGACACGTTTCCAGTGAGGGTTGGACTCTGCCAAGGCTGCCCTTTATCACCGATTCTGTTCATAACTTTTATGGACAGAATTTCTAGGCGCAGTCAAGGCGTTGAGGGGATCTGGTTTGGTGGCTGCAGGATTAGGTCTCTGCTTTTTGCAGATGATGTGGTCCTGATGGCTTCATCTGGCCAGGATCTTCAGCTCTCACTGGATCGGTTCGCAGCTGAGTGTGAAGCGACTGGGATGGGAATCAGCACCTCCGAGTCCATGGTTCTCACCCGGAAAAGGGTGGAGTGCCATCTCCGGGTTGCGGAGGAGACCCTGCCCCAAGTGCAGGAGTTCAAGTACCTCGGAGTCTTGTTCACGAGTCAGGGAAGAGTGGATCGTGAGATCGACAGGCGGATCGGTGCGGCGTCTTCAGTAATGCGGACGCTGTATCGATCCGTTGTGGTGAAGAAGGAGCTGAGCCGGAAGGCAAAGCTCTCAATTTACCGGTCGATCAACGTTCCCATCCTCACCTATGGTCATGAGCTTTGGGTTATGACCGAAAGGACAAGGTCATGGGTACAAGCGGCCGAAATGAGTTTCCTCCGCCGGGTGGCGGGGCTCTCCCTTCGAGATAGGGTGAGAAGCTCTGCCATCCGTATCTATGTCGAGTGTGCAATACAACGGTGCGGCTTTTGTTTTGAAAAGCATTATTTGTATTACTTTCGTGTGGACGTATGCGCGTGTGTGATTCTGAGTGAATGTGAACAGCGGCAATCACAAATTACAAAATAAAGTTTAAAAAACATCTATGACGTGTGTGCAATACAACTGTGCTGCTTTTATTTTGAAAAGTGTTAGTTATGGGCGTATGTCCGGATGTATCCTGTGAGTGAAGGTGCACAGCGACAAGTGATGAGACGCACAAGTGATGAGACGCTAAAAAGAGAAAAGTTGATGTCGAATGCCGTGTTTTCAACAAGACATGGACTGCCAAGTATTTCTTTACAGAAATTAAAGGTAAAGCTGTGTGCTTAATTTGTGGTACACAGGTTGCTGTGTTTAAAGAATATAATTTGAATCGCCACTACACGACGAAGCACAAGGAAAAGTACCGGAATCTGTCTGATGAAGCGCGCGCGCAAGGGAGGCTGGTGCGTTGATGGTAAAACTGCAAACCCAACAAGGACCTTTTGCCATATTTCACACCCCCAGAGATGCAGCCGTCAGGACAAGTTTCGTCATTTCTCACAAAATCGCCAGAAAAAGTAAGGCGTTTTCTGACGGAGAGTTTATTAAGGAGTGCTTATTGGACTCTGTTGCGCTGATAATGCCCGGAGACTTTGACTGTTTTTCGCTGGCTTTGGATGAGCGCTGCGATGTACAATACGTGACACCGTTTAGCTGCTCATCTTCTTATTTGGGATAACTATAGACTTTCAAATCACGAAGGAGCTGGCAGCAATGCAGTCAATTAAAGAGACAACCACAGGTAATGACTTGTTCACATAGGTAAATGCGTGTTTGGACATGTTAGGACTGAAATGGGACAAGCTGACCGTTGTGACAGTCCAATCCAATCCACTTTATTTATATAGCACATTTAAACAACAAAATGTTTCCAAAGTGCTGCACAACAATATTAAAAACAATATTCAAATATTATCCTTAGCTCCACCAATGACTGAATAAAAACAAAAAATAATTACATATAAAACCAATATAAAATAAATATGATTAAAAACGATTTTTAACAACAGATGGTTGTCCAAATCTGACGGGGAAAAATGTTGGATAATGCAGGATAAAATGACAGAAATTAACCCTGTGCAGAAATGGACATTTTTGCATTGTATTATGCATCAGGAAGTGTTGTGTTAGACAGTGTTAAAAATAAAACCATCAAAAGCAATCTGCTTTTGTATAAAGTTAAGTTAGGTTAAATGAAATTATTATTATTATTATTATTATTATCATCTATCTTACGGTATATAAAAAATAATATTGAGCAAAATTTAATTGAAATATTATATTATATTATTATTGTGGCCCTCCAGCAGTGCTCGGGTTGCTTATGCGGCCCCCGGTAAAAATTAATTGCCCACCCCTGTCCTAGAGCAACAACGTTAATATATGTTTGATGAAACGTGATTATGTGCATGAGTGTATGTATGTATATGTACAGAATGTGTATATGTGTTTGTACAGTGAATGTATATGTACAGTATGTGTATATGTATGTTTGTACAGTGAATGTATATGTACAGTATGTGTATATGTATGTTTGTACAGTGAGTGTGGATGTACGAACTTTGAGTATGTAGGTATGTACTGTATTTGTGTATGTATGTGGTAGCGTAGGTACCTATGTATGTATGTATGTATGTATGTATGTATGTGAGTATATGTGTATTTGTATGTACAATATATTTGACTCCCAGTGTGTGTGGGAGCCAGAGTACGGCCCCAGCCACCCAGAGAGCCCAACCCACAAACAGCAGGTGTGGCTCCCAGGAAACCAGGGACCACCGGCTCCACGCAGCCAGGCCGGTCAGCGACAGGAACCCCAGAGCCCACCGTGCCGCCCGTAAGAGCCAGCAGCAGGCCGCAGACAGACGCGCCCGGCAGAGGACAAGGCACGAGAGAAGCAGGGGACCCCCAGACCTCAAGCCAGCGAGAGACCACACCCCACACGGGCAGAAAGGCGGGACGCCCCGCCCGGGGGGCCCAGAGACTCCCCGCAACCGGACGGGAAGACCGCCCCCGCCCCACCAGCAACCAGGCCCCCACGAGCCCAATCCCCCACCCCCGGAGAGCACGGCGCGGCCCGCCCCAGGCCACCCCACCCAAGTCGGCCGCCGCTGTTTATTTCAATTACTGCTATTTTAACTGTTTTATTGAATACATAAACAAGGTTAGTTGTTTTTTTTAGCACTTTGCCTATCCTTTCTTTTAAATTGACAACTTTTTATTAGTCATTTACATTTTTGTTACAGCTGAATGAGCAGCAAAGTTACAGTATAAATAAATATTTAATGAATGAACTAGTCATCTTTGTTGTTCGTAAGCACATACCTAAAATAACTTAAGCTGCATTTAGAAGTAAATGGAAAAATTAGAGCCATTAAATATGTGTACGTTTTATTATCTGATTAGTGGACTAATCATTAAGAAAATCGTTGACTAATCGACTATCAAAATAATCGTTAGTTACAGCCCTAATGTATAATACTAAAGTTGTATTTACAGAAGTATTTTATTCAACACAGAAGTTTTCATTATATTAATCTCAATGTTGGAGATAATTATCTGTTTGCATGCAATGTGGAATGCTACATTTTTGTGAACAGAAGTATTGTATTCAAAAAATAAGTATAGCTTTCTAGAGGAAGCTCTTGATTTAGTTCTATTAAAATAAATCCATAAAAAGTAAAATTTTTATCTGGTCTGAAAAGAAAAACATTATTCAAACTATAATTTTGCTAAGAGTAACATGCAATGTATGCAGTGTCATTTCAATCTACTAGTTTTTGATCAAAGAAACAAAGGTTTTGAATTATCTGTCATTTGTACTTAATGGCTTCTTTAAAAAATTGGGGGAAAAATCGTTAATAAAATTTATTGTGAAAACATCTGAGATTTTATTTTTAGACCATTTTGCCCAGGCCTAGTAGTACCTTATGAAAATGACTCACAAGGCAGTTTGCAGTTTTCTTTTCTCAAATATTTTCTTCTTTGCATGTTTGCTACACTCCCAATGCAGTTTCAATGACCGCCATAGTTGATCACTTACCCATTGCAAAAACTGCCAAGTGCTTTCCGCGGAACTTGTGCTTGAAAATTAAAGCGGGCATCCGTTGACTTCTTTTTCTAACAACGACCAATTCCAAGAATTCTTTATCCCCACATCTAATCGAAACACTGTTTCCACAACATGTTGAAAAAGTTGTGAGCTCGCCAGAGCGAGCAATGATGAAACACGTATGTATTATTTCAAAACAAAATCACTACATAATATTTCATTTTGAAAGCCCTTATTTCAACTATTTTCCCTAAAAGTCACATTTAGGCTAGAATGTGTGTTTTCTTCGATTACCCGATTTATCGAATAAATCAATCAATAGATTCAGTGTTTCCCCAAGATTGACCTACTCAGTGGCCTAGTGGTTAGAGTCCACCCTGAGATCGGTAGGTTGTGAGTTCAAACCCCGGCCGAGTCATACCAAAGACTATAAAAATGGGACCCATTACCTCCCTGCTTGACACTCAGCATCAAGGGTTGGAATTGGGGGTTAAATCACCAAAATGATTCCCGGGCGCGGCACCGCTGCTGCCCACTGCTCCCCTCACCTCCCAGGGAGTGAACAAGGGGATGGGTCAAATGCAGAGGACAAATTTCACTACATCTAGTGTGTGTGTGACAATCATTGGTACTTTAACTTTAACTTTGCCAAGATACATGTGGCGGTTGGGGCATGGTTAGGGGCGTGGTAGGGCCATGGTCACCTTGACATCATTACATAATTTGCTATGATATTGTTTTTCTTTATAAAAGGCTAAAAAAATGTATACAAACATTTTTTTTAAATTGTGAAATAATTAGTATCAACAAATTTTAAATTGTTGCTGCTTATTGTACAATGTACTTTGTTGGGAATTTTTCAAGTGTCTGAGACTTTTAGTGACTTTTTTTATTAAAACAACTAGCAACAAATTTAGCATCTTTATCTAGTGTTGTTATAGAATGTACTCGTGTTTAGAGACTCTACTTCTGTCCCTCGATGTCCGCGGCGAAAGACACGAGCTGCAGCGAGCATGAAGTCACACTTGCTTCGTGCTGCTGCTCTAGTTGGACTTCTTCTTAGAAGCCACCACTGTCATCTTAATATTGCATTTTGTAGATCGCTGTCAAGAGGTACATCTGGGATATATTAAAGTTTGTCCACATTCCAGACATGCTAACTACGCTCCGGACAATCGCGTGCCTCTTGTTTACATCACACCATCCAATTTCAGCTGTGCTGTTTTCGGTGATCAAAGTCCTTTTTCGGTGCATAACTAGTCAATAGTGTGCAAACAATAGACTATATATATATATATATATATCCATTTATATTGTAACGATCTGCTCGTGGTATTGTTTTATGTTCATGTGGTTTTGATTTAATGTTAATTTTTCCAATGATCACAGTCCGTGCCTGAAAGCGGACGGGTGGAGAATGAAGAAGTGTTGCTGTGTGTCTGGGGAAGCACCAAGGCGAAAGTGTTTGCACAGGAAGTAAAACCTGTTGGAATTGTGCCAGTTGTTATCATAAGATTGGCAATATAGGGTAAAAATAGTGTCAGACTTCTTCTGGAGGCTGCAATACATTATACTACTTTAATTTGTTTATACATAAAAAAAACTTTATTTCCAAGGTATGGCAGCGATGGATTTTTCATGGCAGTGCGCCACATTCAGTTAAATTAAGGGTAACCTTGAGATTACTCGATTACTAAAACGATTGTTAGCTGCAGTCCTAGAGTGCAATATAACCAACAACAGTTACTTTTGTTACACTTGGAGCAAAGCGGCTAGGTATTAGTGTGTTTCGAATGAGACATCGGACAAGACCACCACAGTCGGACTCCAACTCACCAGGTCAATGAGGTCACTGAGGTTCTTTTCAATCTGCTGGGGAGGCAGACGCCTCATCAGGTCCAGGGCACAGTCCAACTGCTGTTCACTCTGAAATACACACACATACAAGTGGCTCGGTCACATTTGTTCACACAAGTTTAGACAATTTTCAAAACACATACTAGAGTTGAGAGTGAAGCGACAGCACCTCTGCTGGTTGCAGCCAAGCAGTTGCTTTAAAAGACAATTCCCTGCACACAATCTACCAAATTCTTAAGAATAACTGAATCAATTATTAGGCCCATAACTCCCTCAATAGAACAAAAGTTAGCTAAACCTAATTAGCATTTTGAATTAGATGACTTTGTATTAGCGGATAATCGACATACTATTGACACAAGTTCATTTCCAGTCCAGCACTTGTGTTGTCATGAGAGTATTTTCAAAGATAAAAAAAACCAATGTGTCGCTTTCGCTGTTTGTGTTTACTCATAACATGTTTTTGTTATTGATGGTGCAAAGCCCGAATGCAGCTGAGATGGGCTCCAGCGGCCCCCGCGCGACCCCGAAAGGGACAAGCGGTAGAAAATGGATGGATGGGTGCAAAGCTAATGTGTATAAACTTGGCCTGTGTATTTTAACCGAGCAAAATCTAGGTCCTTTTTTGGTCACATTTGTATTTGTTTGCAGATGTTTGTTTTTTAAAGTGGTCAAGACTTCTTATAAACCACAGTTCAGCTTTCTTGTTTATGCTACCTAGTCGGGATGTCAGTGTCTTCTTTCCAAGTTTTGTCTTTTGCTCGCATCAAATATGAAATGTATTAATTTTAACAGCAGCAACACTTCTCTGCACTTAAAGTATGTGACGTACTGTATATTTTGCCAACTCTTTTTTAGTTTGAACATTTACGATTGCTGTATTTGTAAATAACGAAGAAGGTCTTATTACTGATGAAGCAAATGTGGCATGGTGAAAATTCAGGACAACCTAACTCCTAACTGTGTCACCAGGAAGTAGCATAGACAAGTGGTTGTGTTGCAGCTTTTAAAGTCTACTGGAAAAGTAGAGGGGAGTACATAGCAGAGCCTTCCCCTGAGGAATGCTCTTCCTTAAACATGCAATGAAAAACAGGATAGACCAGTCTCAACATGAAATGTTGAGGAAGACACTTGCATGCAGACATGCGTTTAACAGCAGATTCCGTTTAATTGGCTAATTCTTTGATTCCTTCCACGGTTACGTGAATGCGGAAATGGTCTTACTTTTTTGTTGAGTTTAGTGATTATTGAATAGGCATACTAGCGCTGTGGCAAATAAAAAGTAGTAACCATGGTGAGATCCCACACTTCTAGTAGACATGATCTTTTTTCCACTCATGTGCTAACTCTTCCGTTTCACCATTACCAGCTCAGGAAAATTTGCATGCACATTGCACGGTGGTACAGGGGTTAGTGCATGTGTCTCACAATATGAAGGTCCTGAGTTCAATCCCAGGCTCTGGATCTTTCTGTGTGGAGTTTGCATGTTCTCCCCGTGACTGCGTGGGTTCCCTCCGGGTACTCCGGCTTCCTCCCACCTCCAAAGACATGCACCTGGGGATAGGTTGATTGGCAACACTAAATTGGCCCTAGTGTGTGAATGTGAGTGTGAATGTTGTCTGTCTATCTGTGTTGGTCCTGTGATGAGGTGGCGACTTGTCCAGGGTGTACCCCGCCTTCCGCCCGAATGCAGCTGAGATAGGCTCCAATATAAACAATATAAAGCAACACTGTCCCTTTAAGGCGCTAGGACGTGTGTCGTGAGAAAAAGGGACGCATTTAATCTGTCAAACACACCTAATTTATCGACTATGTTCCATGTTGATGAAATATGCTCAAAGTGCAGCTAACACAAGTATACTTGTGCAGTCAAATATGACACAGAGGGAGGAAGCTGCCTCCTGTAAACATCTCCCCCTCCCGTAAAAGTTGACCCTTAACAAAACATACTGTATTACGTCTACAGCAATGTTTCCTTTATCCCGTCTTAAAATCACTCTCAGACGATGCATCAGGCTGCCCCAACAGACACCTACACTCCTTTGACGTCGTGTTTAGCAGAGCTCCCGTCCCCCAGTAAACACTGGCTCACACCGACAACTCTGGGGTCAGTGGGTGGTGGTGGGGGGCAGCTGAGCCAGCACGATGGATGAGGTCAGGCTGCGGGGAGAGCGAGCGACCGGGGAGAAGGGACAGCTGCTTTTCCCATATTGGGCATACTACAATTTAGGCTAGGAAGGATATGTAACAGCACGGTAAGAGTTGTGTTTAGCGCAATCTTGAAGTATAAAAAAAAAACACATATTATGTTAATTTGAGACTCTTAAGTGTACAATCACACTTGTGGTTTGGTACACTGGTACCTCAGTTGTCTCACACACCCCACTTTGCGAAAAATGTTGCCTTGGTTTTTGTATTCCGTCTCTGTTATCATACCGCCAAACATTGCTACTAAGTTTGCTCGCGTATCATTCTGCAGAATTATGTGCCCAAACAAAGACTCCCTAGTCTCTGCTTTTTTTAGTATGTCTGTAAAATAGGCAGTCATGGGGCCAAAGAAAGTTGTGACTAAAAGCACTTAAATAGAAAAAGTTACAAACTAGGGCTGAACGATTAATCGAAAATTAATCAACATCGAGATTTTAATTAGTGCGATAAATAACCGCAAGAGGCTGAAGTTTTGTATTTTTATCCTCCGCCGTCACCGGCATTTGACTGGCAAGACATGTTCGCCAATCAGAATTGTTGAGCCTCGTGTTTGTTCGTCTCTCGCTTCAAACAGGAAGAAAGACGTATTACTTTGTGCATCGCTCTTAGCACCTGCTCACGTTTATTTAACCGTAGAATTAATTGAACAGAGTGACCCTTTTTGTTTACTCATTCACAATCTTTGTCTCAGTGCAGACTAGCGCAGGGCCCTGCCACCAACAGACTCGCAGCACAGAGAGCCCTGTGACTAGCCAGTGAGAAGTAACACAATTTAGGAGGAAAAAAATATGATTATAAAGCCAAATGTACCGTTGTGGAATCATTCCAGCTTCAAATTGGATGGGCGATATAATCCCATCAACACGGGCGAACGAGCAAAAATGCCGTGCTCACGTGATAGCAATAAACAAAAAGACAACGTCCAACCTAATTTTTCCAAAGGGGGAACAAATGCACTTTAAAATGTTCAATATCTATGTAGGTTAATTTTTTGGTTTAAAGAAATTAGTCCATTTTAATTTTTGTTTGTCTATTTATTTAGGATAACAACGTTATTTACCTTCTATCCATCCAGTTTTCTACCGCTTGTCCCTTTCGGGGTCGCGGGGGGTGCTGGAGCCTATCTCAGCTGCATTCGGGCGGAAGGCGGGGTACACCCTGGACAAGTCGCCAGCTCAACGCAGGGTCAACACAGATAGACAACATTCACACTCACATTCACACACTGGGGCCAATTTAGTGTTGCCAATCAACCTATCCCCAGGTGCATGGCTTTGGAAGAATGGTAAACAATTTTACAGTAATGAGAAATAAAAGTTGATATCCTTTTAAATTAATAATTTCATTAATAATATATATTATTACATTGCATTATAAACACTGTAGTTTTCATCGATTATTTATTCAGTTAAAGGACATGATGTAGACAAAAGCTGTATGTCTGCATAAAGCCAAATACTTTTTGAAGTAAATTACAGATAGATAATACTTTATTGATTCCTTCAGGAGAGTTCCCTCAGGAAAATTTTAAATTATTGCATATTTTTTGAATGTGTGGCACCTTGAGATTACAATGTTGATTGACGGTCTAAAAGTAACGTGTCTTCCCTCAACTGTAAATGCATTTTTAATGTATAAAATGCAAATCAAAATCGCAATTTTGGAGAGAAAAATGGGAATTCGATTTTTTCTCAAAATTGTGGAGACCTATTACAAACACTATTGTTTACGGATGTTCTCATTCATCAAAGTCATCAAATTATTTCAAGCAACTACACTGTTCAGTTTGTCTTAGAAGACGTTTCGCCTCTCATCCAAGTATACTTCATCGGTTCATGCTCATAGATCTACAATTGGTCAGATCTAGATCTCTAGATCCGACCAATTAATGGCTAAGACTAGCTAGATCTGACCAATCAAGTTATCGAGATCTGACCAATCTAAGTCTGTGAGTATGAATTGGAGGCAAAACCTTTATAAGACAAACTGAACAGTCAAGTTACGATGGATTGATTGCCCTGAAAAAGACAAACTTATAAATTCAAGAAAGATCTCGTAGTTTGTTTCATTCATTATTTATATTTATTCTACATGTAATACTGCAATTATTCTCTATAAAATCGGTTTTAGTATTTCTGGATATCTGGAATAGATTAATTGACTTTACATTATTTTTATGGGAAAAACTGCTTTGATTTTCATTAGCGCGCTAGCTTGCTTTCGAAAGTAAATGAGCAGTATCGCCGGTTCCGTGAGTTTGTCAAATTGTGGTTATCAATCACGGTTTTATGATCATTTTAATTTTAAAACGGTAATGCTAACCTTTAGGAGTATTACCGCAGTTTAGCATTAATTGTAACCGTTACATCCCAAGTCTGGACCGATAGTGAAAAAAAATACCGCGTGGCCACTTTCCTGCAGTTCAGATTAGTGTTCAAGCTTGTATTTTTGTCAGCGGCCCAAATAATGTTCTGAATAAAGTAGGGATGTAACAATAAACAGTATGATAAACCCCGGTAAAAGTCCTGATGGTCAGTGTTACTTTTATAAATTAAAATGATCTTGCTAGCCTGCTAGCTAACGTAACTGCAAACATAAGCAACTGAGACATTAACGGCTTTCCCCATTAAAATTCGCCACACCCAATCCAGGGGAACTGCACTTTTTGGGGGGAATTTTGCCTAGCGTTCACAATCATTATGAAAGACATGATGACGGATGTACTATTATTTTTTTAATGCATTCTAAATATTAAAGATCTAACCTCGAATCTGACCTCATGGTAAACTACCGGCCGGTATCCCACCTTCCCTTGTCTCGAAAATCCTCCAAAAAATTGTTGCACAGAGGCTAAATGAACCCTGAGCATCTAACAATCTCTGTGAACCCTTTCAGTCCGGTGTTAGGTCAAAGCACTCTACTGAGACTGCACTCTCAAAAGTGACTAATGATCTATTGCTAACTATAGATACTGATGCGTCATCTATGTTGCTGTCACTTGATCTCAGCGTTGCTTTCGATATCCTTGATCATAACATTCTATTACCACATATCAAAACACGTATTGGTATGTCAGACTTAGCCTTTTCTTGGTTTAACTCTTAACTGACTGACAGGATGCATTGTGTCTCTTATTACAACGTGACCTCGGAGTATGTTAAGGTAACGTGCGGAGTTCCACAGGGTTCGGTTATTGACTCTCTCTTCAGCATATATATATACCTGTATGATCCCGCTAGGTGACATCATACGCAAATACGGCATTAGCTATAACTGTTATGCTGATGACACCCAACTTTACATGCCCCTAAAGCTGACCAACACACCAGATTGTAGTCACCTGGAGGCATGTCTTAATGAACTCAAACAATGGATGTCCAGCAACTTTTTGCATCTTAACATTAAGAATGGAAATGTTGATTATCGGTCCTGCGAGACACCAGCCCTTATTTAGTAATACCACCGTAACAGTTGACAAACAATTATACAAAGTGACTCGGTAAAGAATCTCAGCATTATCTTCGACCCAACTCTCTCACTTAAGTCACTCATTAAGAGTGTTACTAAAACAGGCTTTTTTCATCTCCGTTATATTATATCGCAAAAATGTGTCCCATTTTGTCCACCACCGACGCTGAGATCATTAATCATGTGTTCATTACGTCTCGTCTTGATTACTGTAATGTAATGTTTTTGGGTCTCCCTAGGTCTAGCATTAAAAGATTACAGTTGGTACAAAATGTGGCTGCTACACTTTTGACAAGGACAACATTTTTTAAAATCATATTACGCCTATACTGGCTCACCTGCATTGGCTTCCTGTGCACTTAAGATGTGAATTTAAGGTTGAACTACTTACGTATAAAATACTACACGGTCTACCTCCATCTCATCTTGCTGATTGTATTGTACCATATGTCCCAGCCAGAAATCTGCATTCTAAAAACTCTGGCTTATTAGTGATTCCCAGAGCCCAAAAAAAGTCTGCGGACTAAAGAGCGTTTTCAATTCTGGCTTCAGCACTCTGGAATGCTCTACCGGTAACAGTTCAAGATGCTACCTCAGTAGAAGCATTTAAGTCCCATCTTAAAACTCATTTGTACACCCTAGCCTTTAAATAGGCCCATTTTTAGACCAGTTGATTTGCTGTCTTTCTTTTCTGTTCTGCCCCCTTCTCCTGTGTGGAGAGGTTATCAGATGGCCACAGATCAGCCTCTACGGATGACGCGCTAGCTGTTCCAACTTGGGACCCAGGATTAACCACTGCTCTATGCATCAGTTGCTGACATCTCTGCGCTGCTGACTTGTCTTCATTCAAGAGGATCCCCTGCTGGCCTCATTATGGACTGGACTCTGGCGGTAACTGTATTCACTCGGCATCCATTGCATCGGTCACCCAATCAATCAATCAAAGTTTACGTATATAGCCCTTAATCACAAATGTCTCAAAGGGCTGCAAAAGCCACAATGACATCCTCGGCTCAGATCCCACATCAGGGCAAGAAAATACTCAACCCAATGGGAACATTAAGAAACCTTGGAAGGGACCGCAGACGTGGGGATCCTCCCCTGGGTGACCGGTGCAATGGATGCCGAGTGGATACAGTTAATAATGTCCAGTCCATAGAGGGGGCCAGCAGGGGATCATCTTGCATGTAGACACGTCGGGGCGCAGAGACGCCAACTACTGATGCATAAAAAGTGGTCACCTCAGGTCCCGACTTTATGTGCAAGTCCAGTCCATTGGGAGATCAGCAGGGGGGTCCCCATATATGCAGTCCCTTCCAAGGTTTCTCATTGTCCCCATTGGGTGAGTTTTTTGCAACAAAAAAACCCCATCCGTCATGTCTTTCATAATGATTGAAAACGATGGGCAAAATTTTCCCAAAAAAGTGCAGTTCCCCTATAAACACATTGCTGTCTAAGCAACCAAGCTATTCAATTGTGCATGTTAAAACAGAAGACAAACATCTTTAAAACACTCAAAATATGTGGCTCTTAAGAAGCCAGAACAATAGTTAATGTTTCTTCTGCCAAGAAAGTATATTGTCAATCAGTTTATTTAATTTCATGTTTTTAAACAAAACTTAGTTAAAAGATTTCAGTGTGTATTAGTAAATTTTGAACATATTCAACAATACCCTAATAATAACGATAACTAGGGGTGCACAAAAAAAAAATCGATTCACATTCGAATCGCAATTCTTACTCATTCCGATTCGAAATCGATACAGAATTTTTAAAAATCGATGTAAAAAAAGTATGAAATATCTATTCTATCTTCTTAAACAAGAATACATTTGTAGATAGATGTTTTTAGGCCGTCTACATCCAAAAAAATAGAGCTTTTTCTAACCTGTAACCTGTTTTAAAAAAGTATCATACCAAATAATACGTTGTGAGAATTGGTTAGAACCGAGAATTGTGGTGAATCGATTCTCAATCTAATCATCACCTCAGGAATCGAAATTGGATCGAATACTTAAGCGATAAAAGATTCAAACTCCTAACGATAACCATGATCATTTTGGTCACAATGACCGTGAAATTAAATTTTCATATCGTTACATCCCTAGAGTAAAGCGTATAAATAAAGTCGCATTTCAATTTCACGGACTATGCCACGTGTTGACCTATAAGTGGTTCAAAACAACATACTACGTCTTCCGAGTCACAAACCATCAGATGGCTTTTTTTTCCCTCTATGAGAGAAATCTTTAACAGCTGAGATTTAGGGAAAAAGATATAAATGATACAAAAATGTCAAAAAGCTGATTAAGGAGATGTTTTGATGACTTCAGCAAATTAATGATCAACACGATACATTTGTTCAAAAGCTGAAGGTAAGTTTAAAATGTAATTTTTTTTTTTTTTAAAGTATGAAATATTTATTTTATCTTTTTAAACAAGAATCAATTTGTAAAAAGAGGTTTTTAGGCCATCTACATCCAACCAGAAGGAGCTTTTTCCAACCTGTAATCTGTTTTCATACAAATTATACGTTGCGAGTATTGGTTTGAACCGAGAATTGTGGTGAATCGATTCTGAATCGAATCATCACCTCAGGAATCGAAATTTAATCGAATCATTAAGCGATCAAAGATTCACACCCCAACGATAACTGTGATCATTTTGGTCACAATAACCTTGAAATAAAATTTTCATATCGTTACATCCCTAGAGTAAAACGTATAAATTAAGTTGCACTTCAATTTGACGGACTATGCCACGTGTTGACTTATAAGTTGTTCAAAACAACATACGTCTTCCGAGTCACAAACCATCAAATGGATTTTTTTTCCTCTATGAGAGGAATCTTTAACAGCTGAGATTTAAAGAAAAAGATACAAAAAAATTATACAAAAACATCAAAAAGGTGATTAAAGAGATGTTTTGATGACTTCAGCAAACTCTAATGATCAGATACATTTGTTCAAAACTACAGGTAAGTTTAACTACTGTATTTACTCTTAGTTTTTACTTTATTCAGATAACTGTTGGATTTTGCTTGCATTTGGTAGTAGCATACCATCCGAATTTGCTGCAATCGGCGGTCATACATGCTTCACTCAGAACTAGAGTCCACTAGTTTATTCCGGCTCTGAGTTAACTGGACTGCAATCACACTTTACCAAACAATCAATTTCGGGTTAGGTTTGTGTAAACACACCGTAAATTGTCCGCAGGTGTGAATGAAATTGTAAAACAGTTGTTTGTCTATATGTGATGAGCCCTCTGTGCCCCACCTCTCACTTAGACTATGTCTACACTAAGCCGGATAACCCCTTAAACGAATAATTATTTAGCCTTAGCCCCGTTTCAGCCACACTAAACTATCGTTTAAGGTCCCCCTCCTCGGACCATTTTTTACACGGGTAAGTGCGCCGTGTATTTCTTGAATCTCCGGCTCTTAGCTTTGTATGGACTCATTGATCGTTTACAAACTGAGTTCGGAGAGGAATTGATGCCAGAGAGACCGCGCCCCACACAGGAAGTGACGTCAGAAAGAACGCGCCACAGCCAGCTTCATAATAAAGCGGTTTTGTAACTCGGAGCTAACCACTGGAAATATGAAGGAGAGTCATCCAGACATGCCCGTGTTTCTCCTTCCGTCTGTACAGACGCTTGTGGAAATCACACATGAATACCTTAAGAGAAAGCGATTGCAGCTAAAGTTTCGGATACAACACTTCTCAGACGGCAAGAGAACTTTCGAATGTCCATGTCAGCTGTGATGCTACTTACCGAAAAACTTCATCCATTTGTCGAAGGAGAGACAACGAGAATGCGAACTCCCGTGGATGTGATAAAAAAGTAGCGCGTGCTTTGTATTACCTGGCCGTCGAGTGAAGACTACGGAAAGCGGCGATTGCTTTTGGACTGGCAAAGTAGACTGTATCAGTTATTGTCCGCCATGCACCGTATTTTTAGGATTATAAGTCGCAGTTTTTTTCATAGTTTGGCCGTGGGTGCGACATATACTCCGGAGCAACTTATGTGTGAAATTATTAACATATTACCGTAAAATATCAAATAATATTATTTATCTCATTCGCGTAAGAGACGAAGCAAATGGTAGCAATCGTCACACACACGTCAGCAATCAGGAGGGTCATGGCAGAAGTGCATTGTGGGTTATGGGATGCTAACTGCTATATGCTACTGCCGTAGCTATTTAAATAGACCACATCAACATTGGCGGTAACTTATAAAAACTGAGAAGGACTGAACTAAAATGGCACCAAAAAGGAAATCATATACTGCAGATTACAAGCTGGACGTAGTGAAATATGCAGCAGAGAACGGCAATCGAGCAGCAGAAAGAAAGGAAACGGCGCATACCAGAGGCGACACCGGGGAGGAAGATTTCATCGGATTTAGCGATAAGAAGTGACAGATTGTTTGGTAAACGTATAGCATGTTCTATATGTTATAGTTATTTAAATGACTCTTGCCATGATGTGTTGCGTTAACATACCAGACATGTTCTCAGTTGGTTATTTGTGCGTCATATGGCGTACACTTATTTAGCCTGTTCACTATTCTTTATTTATTTTAAATTGCCTTTCAAATGTCTATTCTTGGTGTTGGATTTTATCAAATAAATTTACCCCAAAAATGCGACTTACACTCCAGTGCGACGTATATATGTTTTTTTCCTTCTTTACTGTGCGTTTTCGGCCGGTGCGACGTATACTCCGGAGCGACTTATAGTCCGAAAAATACGGTATGTCGCGGACTCAACGTCTAGGTCCAGAGTATATAAAGTCAAATGTTCTTTATCACGTTGTGTACTTTTGTGTCCAATAAAGATTTGATTAATTTATGATGGCTCAGGTGTGATTCACTATAATAGGACCCCACAGCACACTGGATTCCAGTTAATTGAAATACAACACTGGATTTTGTTCAGCTAAGTTAAATTTAAGAACTTGCACACAAAGCAACACTGGAGGGGACTATGACGTGCGCATTTTCCGCGCATGCGTATTAGGTCGCGTTGCGCCGGCGGACGCAGGGGGGAGGGGGTCTTAAACGGTGGCATTGTTGTGTGTGTGTGTGTACAAGAATAAGGTTAGGTGGGATTTATCCTGCATACACCTTACCCAGTTTAGTCTAAACGGGTCCCTAGAGGCCACTAGTTTATTACGGTTCTGGGTTAAGTGGACTGCATTCATTCTTGACCAAACAAACCATTTAGGGTTAGGTTTGTGTAAACACACTGTGAATTGCCCGCAGGTGGTAATGAAATTGTAAAACAGTTGTTGTCTGTATGTGATGAGCCCTCTGTGCCCCACCTCTCACTTCAAGTCAGCTGGGATAGGCTCCAGCAGTGACCCCAAGTCAGGGAGAAAACAGTGCTAATGTTGTTTCAATAACTTACATTAAGTTAAAGTTAAAGTACCAATGATTGTCACACACACACTAGGTGTGGTGAAATTTGTCCTCTGCATTTGACCCATCCCCTTGATCACCCCCTGGGAGGTGAGGGGAGCAGTGGGCAGCAGCGTAGCCGCGCCCGGGAATCATTTTTGGTGATTTAACCCCCAATTCCAACCCTTGATGCTGAGTGCCAAGCAGGGAGGTAATGGGTCCCATTTTTATAGACTTTGGTATTTACGTATATGCAAACAAGGAAATTAAATTGCTAATTACTGTTAGTGTATACTGTTAGTGTTCAACATTGCTCCAAAAGTGTCAAAACCACTAACTGCAGAGGCAGAGATTATTTGACACTAGCAGCTCGTCACTGTAGGGAACATAAGCAGACAAGTCTTAATTTAGCAACAAGCAATACGTTTGACTATTTTAACCTGCGTGCGCTTCGGTACCGCACAACCAGAGCACTGTCCTTTAGTGAGTGTTATAGCGGGACTCCTCTCGAATGCTCTTCACTAACTTGTGTCAAATCCCAAAACATCCTCCCGTGCTAACTTTACGCCTACCGAGCTTTGCTAACATTTAGCTAGCTGGCTAACTAACTAGCTGGAGAAGCGGCGTCTGGCTCTGCCGTTGATTAATCACGCTGTTCAATAAAAGCTTTAAGTTAACAATAAAGGTAATAATTACTTTGTTAACTCTTGGATCAACCCCAGCGGCTACTCTCGTGTTAGCAGCTAATGTTAGCCTAGCCGTTAGTTAGCCACTAGCACCAGCAAAATTCGAACGGCGCGACCCTTACCATGTCTGCGGCGGGGCAGGGGAGACGCTTTTCACAGGTGACTGTACGCCTTATAGCCTTCGAATGGTTTGTCAAACCGCTCCTCTTGCCTTTTGGGTTTTTTTTCTGGTTTTTGTTTTGTTTTGTTGCTAGTCCCCCCCCCTGCGGAAGATGTGTTTTGTTCGCCTCTCCCTCAGTGAGCCCAACCCTGTCAGCGAAATTCACTTCCTCAACGGATCTTACAGGAAAGAGAGGCGGCAGTCAGACAGCGGGCCCCGGGAAGCATGTCCGGGTCACTCCGGGCCTCCTCCGCTCCAGCCAATAGCGACGGAGCAAGAAAGGCATTGCCAAGTATGGCAAGAGAGGAGTGGTGCACTTCACGTACTGGAATAGACGAGCTTTATCCTTGCAACTTCAAGGCTCATTATTCACCAACCTTTTATCGTGCATGCATTACTGGCGCAAATAAGTCTCAATTATTGCACAGTACTCTTTTGTGCATGTTGCCATTACTACATTTCTGACTTTGCGTTTTTGTTGGCTGCATAATTGTTCAATTCAGTTTCAGTTTATTTCGAACATGCATACGATACGATGTAATGCATCACATATTTCCAGTCGTTTCATTACAGCACGTCCGAAAAGGAGTATGAAGAAGCAGAGTTTATTTAACCCTACCTCTTTTCATACCATAGCAATGTTATCCAATTTCCTTGTTCTCTGTAGCAGAACAGTGAATACATGATAAATGAATAATATACCATAGTAAGTAAAACAATATTAAATACATAAATAATCGTTGTCTCAAAAGAAAAAAAGGGTTAAAGTTTAAGTACCACTGATAGTCACACACACACACACACACTAGGTGTGGTGAAATTAACCTCTGCATTTGACCCATCCCCTTGTTCACCCCCTGGGAGGTGAGGGGAGCAGTGAGCAGCAGTGGTGGCCGCGCCCGGGAATCATTTAGGTGATTTAACCCCAATTCCAACCCTTGATGCGGTAGAAAATGGATGGATGAATCATACTTGCCAACCTTGAGACCTCCAATATCGGGAGGTGAGTGGGGGGGGGGCGTGGTTGGGGGCGTGGTTGTTTACCGCTAGAATTCACCAACTCGAGTATTTCATATATATATATATATATATATATATATATATATATATATATATATATATATATATATATATATATATATATATATATATATATATATATATATATATATATATATATATATACATATATATATATATATATATATATATATATATACGGCGTGGCGAAGTTGGTAGAGTGGCCGTGCCAGCAATCGGAGGGTTGCTGGTTACTGGGGTTCAATCCCCACCTTCTACCATCCTAGTCACGTCCGTTGTGTCCTTGGGCAAGACACTTCACCCTTGCTCCTGATGGGTGCTGGTAGCGCCTTGCATGGCAGCTCCCTCCATCAGTGTGTGAATGTGTGTGTGAATGGGTGAATGTGGAAATACTGTCAAAGCGCTTTGAGTACCTTGAAGGTAGAAAAGCGCTATACAAGTATAACCCATTTATATATATATATATATATATATATATATATATATATATATATATATATATATATATATATATATATATATATATATATATATATATATATATATATGTATATATATATATGTATGAAATACTTGACTTTCAGTGAATTCTAGCTATATATAGATATTTATTTTATTTACATAAAAGAAACACTTGAATTATCTATCCATTAGATGGCAGTATTGTCCTGTTTAACTTCTCTGTTCATGACTGAGAAATCATTTCGGCCACCGTGTTCAATGGAGAAGTCTGTTCTACATATTTACAGGCAACATACACCTTCCCCTTCGAACTGTCCAGGATGAACTGAAATTCTTGTTTCCATTCGTTTTGGAACTTGCAAGCGTATTTATATTGTGGGAAAGCGGACGTGAGAACAGGCTGTCCCCACTCAGTCTCAGGTCCGCATTGAGCTGGAGAGCTCCGGCTGAATACCGGGAGTTTGTCGGTAGAAAATCTCTGCCGGGAGGTTGTCGGGAGAGGCGCTGAATAACGGGATTCTCCCGCTAAAAACGGGAGGGTTGGCAAGTATGGGATGAATGGATGCTGAGTGCCAAGCAGGGAGGTAATGGGTCCCATTTTTATAGTCTTTGGTATGACTTGGCCGGGGTTTGAACTCACGACAAGGCCACAAGGGCCACTGAGCAGGTTCAAGATATTCATCATAATTATTGTTCTGTGTACTTTGTGAACATTTGTAGTTTGAACAGTCTCTTAAACTGAATCATATTGGTGCTTTGTTTGTTTTCTTTGGTTAATCCGTTCCATAATTTAGTTCCACATACTGATATGCTAAAGGTTTTAAGTGTTGTACGAGCATACAAATGTTTTAAATTTGATTGTCCTCCTTTGTAGCTTCAGAGAATGTTTTGCATGTTCAATATCTTAGAACAATGTTGTCAAATGTTTTCCTTTGAAAAATCAATGGTTAGAAGGGCCATTTCGGTATCTTTCAATTTACCTGTATATGCAGGCTGAAACTGATGCAACATTGATTTGGTGAGAAGTTATACATTTACAAACCCCAAAACCAGTGAAGTTGGCACGTTGTGTAAATCTTAAATAAAAACAGAATACAATGATTTGCAATTGTTTTTTAGACTGTATTCAATTGAATAGACTGCAAAGACAAGATATTTAACGTTCAAACTGGAAAACTTTGTTATTTTTTGCAAATATTAGCTAATTTGGAATTTGATACTTGCAATATGTTTCAAAAAAGCTGGCACAAGTGACAAAAACACTGAGAAAGTTGGGGAATGCTCATCAAACACTTATTTGGAACATCCCACAGGTTAACAGGCTTATTGGGAACAGGTGGGTGCCATGATTCAACCTGACTCTCGCCAGACCCTTGTAGTTTGCTGAGCTCAGGTTAGCCATGATTGGATCTAAAAGCAGCTTCCATGAAATGCTCATCATTCACAATCAAGGATGGGGCAATGGTCACTACTTTGTGAACAAATGTGTGAGTAAATTGTCCAACAGTTTAAATAACATTTCTCAACCATCTATTGCAAGGAATTTAGGGATTTCCCCATCCACGGTTCGTAATATCATCAAAAGTTTCAGAGAATCTGGAGAAATCACTGCAAGGCCGAAAACCAACATTGAATGCCCGTGACCTTCGATCCCTCAGGCGGTACTGCATCAAAAACCGACATCAGTGTGTAAAGGATATCACCACATGGGCTCAGGAACACTTCAGAAAACCACTGTCAGTAACTACAGTTCGTCACTACATCTGTAAGTGCAAGTTTAAACTCTAATATGCAAAGCGAAAGCCATTTATCAACTGATGCAAAGTGGAAAAGTGTCCTGTGGTCTGACGAGTCCACATATCAAATAGTTTTTGGAAACTGTGGACGTCGCGTCCTCTGGAGCAAAGAGGAAAAGAACCATCCGGATTGTTATAGGCGCAAAGTTCAAAAGCCAGCATCTGTGATGGTATGGGGCTGTATTAGTGTCCAAGGCATGGGTAACTTACACATCTGTGAAGGCACCATTAATGCTGAAAAGTACATACAAGTTTTGGAGCAACAAATGTTACCATCCAAGCAACGTTATCATGGACGCCCCTGCTTATTTCAGCAAGACAATGCCAAGCCACATGTTACAACAGCGTGGCTTCATCGTAAAAGAGTGCGGGTACTAGACTGGCCTGCCTGTAGTCCAGACCTGCCTCCCATTGAAATAAATGCAATTCAATTCAATTGATCAAATAAATTGTTGATTTTATAGCTGTTCCCTTCACTTATATATGCAATATTTCTTTTATAAAAGGTGTCTTCCCAAAGAAAATGAAAACGGCAAAAGTTATTCCCATCTTCAAAAGTGGAGAAAAGCATCAGTTCACCAACTATAGGGCTATTTCTTTACTCTCACAATTTTCAAAAGTCCCTGAAAAATGATTTGTGTCAATATTAGACAGTTTTATTGATAAGCATCACTTGCTAAGTGAACACCAATACGGTTTTCGATCAAACAGGTCCACTTCCATGGCATTGATGGAACTAGTTGAGGAGGTAACCACTGCAATTGATAAGAGGGCATTTGCTGTTGGCGTTTTTATTGACCTGAGCAAGGCCTTTGACACCATCGATCACACATTACTTTTAAACAAAATGCAGAGGTATGGTGTCAGAGGTCTTGCTCATGATTGGTTGAAAAGTTATCTTGGTGGCAGAGAACAGAATGTGCACATGAACAGTGTAGATTCAGATAAAAAGATTATAACACTTGGAGTGCCCCAAGGTTCTGTACTGGGACCAAAATTATTTTATTGTATATTAATGATATCTGTAAAATCTTTAAAAAACTCAACTGTATTCTCTTTGCTGATGATACAAGTCTGTACTGTTCTGGGCAAGACCTTGGCCAACTCTTAGAGACTGTAGAGAGTGAACTCCACATACTAGAGCAATGGTTTGATGCCAATAAACTATCAGTCAACCTAAATAAAACAAAATATATAATTTTTGGAAATAGGAAAAATAACATACAGTGTCAAATAAGAATTGATGATATGGAGATAGAAAGGGTGTATTCAACAACATTTTTGGAATCTATATAGATGATAAATTAAATTGGAAACTGTACATAAATATACTTAAGACAAAGATGGCAAAAATTATTGCTATGTTACATAAAATTAAAAACTCTGTAAATCAAAAGGCTCTTAACATTTTATATAATTCTTTCGTACTCCCATATCTTAATTATTGTGTTGAAATCTGGGGTAACAATTACAAATCAAACATCAACTCTATGTTCTTACTTCAAAAGAAAGCGATTAGAATTGTAAATTATGCGGATTATCATGATTCATGACCATACCAATGCTCTGTTTATTAAGTTAAAAACATTAAAACTGCACGATCTTGTTGACCTCAACACTGCTATTGTGACTTACAAAGCTCATAACCACATGCTGTCTGGGTGTCTACAGGAGAGGTTCAAACCCAGAGAGAATCCCTAAGACCTCATAGGTTCAGCTGTCTTTCAGAAAGCAATCATAAGAACAAGCTTAAAAAGTAGATGTGTTTCTGTCAGGGGGGTTCAACTGTGGAACAGCTTGGATGATTCCTTAAAATGTTCCAGTTCCATTCACACATTTAAAAAACACTTTAAGACCAATGTCTTGAAAAAATATATCACTCTTGAATCAACACTGTAGTTAATACTATGATCAATGATAATTAAAAACTAAATGTGGGATATGAATAATAATGGGAGTATAATTGTTTGTATATATAGTATATAATTGGTGCAAAGGTTTAACACGTGTACAAGGATATTTCACGTGCATTTACTGTGTATATAATTTAACTGTGTTTATGTTGTGTATAATGTGTATTTATATTATGTTGTACAAAGGACATTTCATAATTTTCGGAAGTTCATCTTGTACTTGACATTGTTTACAGGGTTAGGCGCAATACGTGTTCAACTTCAGCCTAAACCCTTTCGGTCTGCAACATTTTCATTTTCAATCTATGAATGTACAACTGTTTGTTTATTTTTTTGACCATTGATCGAAGAATAATAAACTAACTAAAAATGTGTGGCGCAATACAAAGCCTAAAATACAACAACGGAGACCCCGGACTGTGGAACAATTTTAGGTGTACATCAAGCAAAAATGGGAAATAATTCCACCTGAAAAGCTTCAAAAATTGGTCTCCTCAGTTCCCAAACGTTTACTGAGTGTTGTTAAAAGGAAAGGCCATGTAACACAGTGGTAAAAATGCCCCTGTGCCAACTTTTTTGCAATGTGTTGCTGCCATTAAATTCTAAGTTAATGATTAATTGCAAAATAAAATTAAGTTTCTCACTTTGAACATTAAATATCTTGTCTTTTCAGTCTATTCAATTGAATATAAGTTGAAAATGATTTACAAATCATTGTATTCTGTTTTTATTTACAAATTACACAACGTGCCAACTTCACTGGTTTTGGGGTTTGTATAAAAACAACCTGCATTTCAGCTTTTGCATTTTTTGCTGTAATGTGATTACCTGGGTGGGATGCAGAAATATGTCATGGTCAATGGGGCAAAGTCTCATCGGAATGAAAATAGCATGGGAGTACCGCAAGGATCTGTTCTTAGTCCATTGTTATTCACTATGTATATTAATGGTCGACCAAGCTGCTGTCCAGATGTCAACTGCCAGATGTGTGCTGATGACAAGGTCATTTACGTGTCTACTAAAACACTCAGCCTGGCAGGTGAGCGAGCATCTGACACAGGCTTTAATAAACATCTCTGAATGGCTTGAGGTATCCCAACTAAAGAAAATGTATCCACATAATTTTCCGTGCATTAGAGGTCAAAATTGAAAAATAAATAATTGATGAATTTAATGAAGTAGAGTATTTCGGTGTCGTCCTTGCTGATTTTGACCATGTTGCTTATATTTTCATCTGAAAAAAATCCCTCTCTTTAATTGTAGTAAAGTTTGTTGTACACTGCATTCTTTTTCTTTCCCCCTTTTTTTATTGTAATTATTTTTGCTATTTTCATCATCTTAATAGCTTCCAGTGGACAAGTGTTGTGAATTAGTCCTTAAACACGCAAACAATGCATATAGTTTGTCTAATATACAGTAATTGTGATGTCCACATCAAATAAAAGAAATTAACATTTTTTGTGACCAATTATTGTACTATTAGTATTATTTCTTAAAAGATTTAAACTTTTTTCAAGTTTCTCTGTTTTCTTTCTTCCATCCATCCATCCATCCATTTTTCTACCGCTTGTCCTTCTTATTAAAATATTTTTAGAATATGCTGCAGGCTCTCCTCTCTGAGCTGCCACCTTACCGTGGTAGAGGAGTTTGCGTGTCCCAATGATCCTAGGAGCTATGTTGTCCGGGGGCTTTCATGCCCCCTGGTAGGGTCTCCCAAGACAAACAGGTCCTACGTGAGGGATCAGACAAAGAGCAGCTCGAAGACTTCTATGGGAATGAAACAACAAAGACTCAGATTTCCCTCGCCCGGACGCGGGTCACCGGGGCCCCCCTCTGGAGCCAGGCCGGAGTTGGGGCACGATGGCGAGCGCCTGGTGGCCGGGCCTGTCCCCATGGGGCCCGGCCGGGCACAGCCCGAAGAGGCAACGTGGGTCACCCCTCCAATGGGCTCACCACTCATGGGAGGGGCCGTAGAGGTCGGGTGCATTGTGAGCTGGGCGGAAGCCGAAGGCAGGGCACTTGGCGGTCCGATCCTCGGCTACAGAAGCTAGCTCTTGGGACGTGGAATGTCACCTCGCTGGGGGGGAAGGAGCCTGAGCTAGTGCGCGAGGTAGAGAAGTTCCGGCTAGATATAGTCGGACTCACCTCGACGCACAGCAAGGGCTCTGGAACCAGTTCTCTCGATAGGGGCTGGACTCTCTTCCACACTGGCGTTGCACGCAGTGAGAGGCGACGAGCTGGGGTGGCAATTCTTGTTGCCTCCCGGCTCAAAGCCTGCACGTTGGAGTTCAACCCGGTGGATGAGAGGGTAGCCTCCCTCCGCCTTCGGGTGGGGGGACGGGTCCTGACTGTTGTTTGTGCTTACGCACCAAACAGCAGTTCAGAGTACCCACCCTTTTTGGATACACTCGAGGGAGTACTGGAAAGTGCTCCCCCGGGTGATTCCCTTGTCCTACTGGGTGACTTCAACGCTCATGTTGGCAACGACAGTGAAATCTGGAGAGGCGTGATTGGGAAGAATGGCCGCCCGGATCTGAACCCGAGTGGTGTTTTGTTATTGGACTTTTGTGCTCGTCACAGATTGTCCATAACAAACACCATGTTCAAACATAAGGGTGTCCATATGTGCACTTGGCACCAGGACACCCTAGGCCGCAGTTCCATGATCGACTTTGTAGTTGTGTCATCGGATTTGCGGCCTAATTTTTTGGACACTCGGGTGAAGAGAGGGGCGGAGCTTTCTACCGATCACCACCTGGTGGTGAGTTGGCTGCGATGGTGGGGGAGGATGCCGGACAGACCTGGCAGGCCCAAACGCATTGTAAGGGTCTGCTGGGAACGTCTGGCAGAGTCTTCTGTCAGAGAGAGTTTCAATTCCCACCTCCGGAAGAACTTTGAACATGTCACGAGGGAGGTGCTGGACATTGAGTCCGAGTGGACCATGTTCCGCGCCTCTATTGTCGAGGCGGCTGATTGGAGCTGTGGCCGCAAGGTAGTTGGTGCCTGTCGTGGCGGTAATCCTAGAACCCGTTGGTGGGCACCGGCTGTAAGGGATGCCGTCAAGCTGAAGATGGAGTCCTATCGGGTTCTTTTGGCTCATAGGACTCCGGAGGCAGCGGACAGGTACCGACAGGTCAAGCGGTGTGCGGCTTCGGCGGTCGCGGAGGCAAAAACTCGGACATGAGAGGAGTTCGGGGAAGCCATGGAAAACGATTTCCGGACGGCTTCGAAGCGATTCTGGACCACCATCCGCCGCCTCAGGAGGGTGAAGCAGTGCACTGTCAACACCGTGTATGGTGCGGATGGTGTTCTGCTGACCTCGACTGCGGATGTTGTGGATCGGTGGAGGGAATACGTCGAAGACCTCCTCAATCCCACCAACACGCCTTCCTATGAGGAAGCAGTGCCTGGGGAATCTGTGGTGGGCTCTCCTATTTCTGGGGCTGAGGTTGCTGAGGTAGTTAAAAAGCTCCTCGGTGGCAAGGCCCCGGGGGTGGATGAGATCCGCCCGTAGTTCCTTAAGGCTCTGGATGCTGTGGGGCTGTCTTGGTTGACAAGACTCTGCAGCATCGCGTGGACATCGGGGGCGGTACTTCTGGATTGGCAGACCGGGGTGGTGGTTCCTCTCTTTAAGAAGGGGAACCGGAGGGTGTGTTCCAACTATCGTGGGATCACACTCCTCAGCCTTCCCGGTAAGGTTTATTCGGGTGTACTGGAGAGGAGGCTACGCCAGATAGTCGAACCTCGGATTCAGGAGGAACACTGTGGTTTTCGTCCTGGTCGTGGAACTGTGGACCAGCTCTATACTCTCGGCAGGATCCTTGAGGGTGCATGGGAGTTTGCCCAAACAATCTACATGTGCTTTGTGGACTTGGAGAAGGCATTCGACTGTGTCCCTCGGGAGGTCCTGTGGGGAGTGCTCAGAGAGTATGGGGTATCGGACTGTCTGATTGTGGCTGTCCGCTCCCTGTACGATCAGTGTCAGAGCTTGGTCCGCATTGCTGGCAGTAAGTCGGACACGTTTCCAGTGAGGGTTGGACTCCGCCAAGGCTGCCCTTTGTCACCGATTCTGTTCATAACTTTTATGGACAGAATTTCTAGGCGCAGTCAAGGTGTTGAGGGGATCCGGTTTGGTGGCTGCAGGATTAGGTCTCTGCTTTTTGCAGATGATGTGGTCCTGATGGCTTCATCTGGCCAGGATCTTCAGCTCTCGCTGGATCGGTTCACAGCCGAGTGTGAAGTGACTGGGATGAGAATCAGCACCTCCAAGTCCGAGTCCATGGTTCTCGCCCGGAAAAGGGTGGAGTGCCATCTCCGGGTTGGGGAGGAGACTCTACCCCAAGTGGAGGAGTTCAAGTACCTAGGAGTCTTGTTCACGAGTGGGGGAAGAGTGGATCGTGAGATCGACAGGCGGATCGGTGCGGCGTCCTTAAAAATGCGGACGCTGTATCGATCTGTTGTGGTGAAGAAGGAGCTGAGCCGGAAGGCAAAGCTCTCAATTTACCGGTCGATCTACGTTCCCATCCTCACCTATGGTCATGAGCTTTGGGTTATGACTGAAAGGACAAGATGACGGGTACAGGCGGCCGAAATGAGTTTCCTCCGCCGGGTGGCGGGGCTCTCCCTTAGAGATAGGGTGAGAAGCTCTGCCATCCGGGGGGAGCTCAAAGTAAAGCCGCTGCTCCTCCACATCGAGAGGAGCCAGATGAGGTGGCTCGGGCATCTGGTCAGGATGTCACCCGAACGCCTCCCTAGTGAGGTGTTTAGGGCACGTCCAACCGGTAGGAGGCCACGGGGAAGACCCAGGACACATTGGGAATACTATGTCTCCCGGCTGGCCTGGGAACGCCTCTGCTGGTTGCTGCCTTACAGTACATTCACTCCATTTTGCCTGAATTGTTTTGAGTTAGAATTTTCAATGGTCAGTTTATCAAGTATTTGATGTAGCTGAGATGGGCTCCAGCACCCCCTGCGACCCCGAAAGGGACAAGCGGTATAAAATGGATGGATGGATGGGTGATGTAAAACTCGATAAAATCTTTTTATTTGAATTTTATATTTGTTATAATTTAAAAAAAAAAGAAGAAGTATATAACTGTAAAAAAAACAACATACTAATTATTGGGGCACAGAATATGTTTGTTTTTAAAAAAAATATAATTGATTATATTTTGAACAAATAAATCTATAAAACAAATATAATTCAAAAATATTACACATAATAAGTGAGCAGCCAACCATTATATTTCATGTTCTAGCTGCAAAGTGCAAAGCAAACATATCAGTGTTTTGATCACTTGAGAACCAAACTGACAATAAGATGTTGATTCTAACGTTGCTTGGAGGGTAAATGTATTTGATGATATCGTCACAGTTGGCATCAAGTCAAAGTCAATATTTGACTACATATAAAGTATTACACCACTATACCTACTACATCTTTTGCATATTCTGGATTATCTGTATGAAAATGACTTTCCTATCACTTCCAGCAGTCTATCTATCATCTTGTATCTCCTGATTAGAATTCAGAGTTCTTTACAGTATTTATGTCACTGACTCACTACTTGTACAGAATGCATAGGTAAGTGTTGGCCGTAATGTGTTTTGTTTCTGAATGGCATGCATGAAAATGTGCACTAGAGGTGGGCAATAATACAAATGTTGGTATCGAATCAGTATTGCCAAAATCAAAACTTTTAATTTGGACATTTTTCAAATAACATTTAATGATTTTGTGATTTTTACCTTTACATTTGTTGATAAATAAATATTCAGAACAAACCACAGGACAAAGGTTTTAGGAAAACAAAAACATTGTATCAGCAGGTATTTGTGAGCAATTTAACAACACAATGCTAAACACATAAATAAAAGCCAAAACTACAATTGACTCCAATATTTTAACACTCCATTAAAGCCCTCCTGTGTTCAAGAACGCATTCACTGCGTTAAATTTGTACATATATTTTAACAACTGAACAAAAACACAGATATTTATGAGAATATAATATATCAATCTCATCAGGCTTGTATCGATCTGATACCGAATATATTATTGGGATATTGATAGTTGGATAATTCCCCAAATGTACACGATTGTGTACATAGTGTTGAGCTCAACAGCGAGTATGCACCTATTGATAAATGTATTTTATTTATTTTTTTAAATTGTATAAATTATATAAACTTTTATTTGTAATCTGCAACATTTACAAACAATCAATAAATGGATAAATCGATAAATAATAATAAACACACAAGTACAAAAACAGTACAAAACAGCGCCTGGGGGTTGTAAACTCAATAAAGTAACTAAAATAGAATGCAAAATATTTATATGTATAACAAAATGTAAAGCCATAGGCTCACACAAGTTCTGTAAATAGTTTAAATTTGGAATTGATAAATGTACTGTACGCTAACAATAATAAACACGTTTAGGCGTCGACGAGATTGTTTACCTCTCGCGATACTTGGGAGGAGCTCGGAGACCCGGAAACATGGCGACAGAACATGGAAGAAAGTGGGACCGTTGTCTTGCAGACACCGCGGTGAAAACAGGTATACATCACTGAGAACACATTATACGTATTATTTCTGAAAAGGTATTTAGTGTTATGTATGTACAAGACACGTCGTAGTTGAGCATAGAGTTATGGTGTTTTAGCAGGACGAGAACTTCACCACTATGTGTGTGACTCCTCACTAAGGTCAAATGAATGGAAATGTGTTTACTGACGAAAAGCTTATTACTACATCATCTGATGTGTCAACATATATTTAACGTCTAAATTAAAGTCTGCGTCGTTGTCTGGAGCAAATTGTCATTTTTAATCTGTACGATATCCACTTTTATGGAGACATTAGCTGTGTCCCAATGCAGTCTTTTCAGCTGCAGCTGGAGCGATGTTAATTGATTGTGTCACATGTTCACATACTATTGCTTGCGGGCAGATCATCAAAGTGGAGGAAATATAGACCTAATAAAATAATATATTGTGAAGCAAAAGTTGTTTTAGATCAGGGGTCTCAAACTCAATTTGCCTGGGGGCCACTGGTTGCAGAGTCTGGGTGAGGCTGGGCCGCAAGAAAAGATTTCTTAAAAACATTATTTTTAAATGTCTTTATTTTTATTTTCAACACAAAATAAAATCAAAATATAAATGAACAAAATGAGAATTAAGTAAATAAATCAGTCATAAGTAATAACAAGAGAGGAGAAGCCTAGCAAAACTTCTAGCCATTATGGACAACACCTCCCACCCACTACACTCGGACCTTGCGGGGAGAATGAGCACGTTTGGTGGAAGGCTCAGACTCCCAAAATGCAACACGGAACGACACAGGAGGTCCTTCATACCGACAGCCATCAGACTGTATAATGCATATGTTCCTTGACTGCACTTAAATGTAGAGTACATGTAGTATATGTAGAATATATTTATATTATTTATATATTATATATATAATATATTATATATATTATATTATTTATTATTATTCTTGTCTATTGTGAGCGAACTGTGGTGCTGAATTTCCCCCAGGGATCAATAAAGTACTTTCTATTCTATTCTAACAATAATAATTTGATTTCTCCAGTCAGCAACAATGTATACACATACACATAATGTGCAACCCGGTTCACTCTCTCATCTCCCTGGTATTTTGCATACTCCTCAGCATGTCTAGTTGTATAATGACGTTTTAAATTGTATTTCTTGTGCACTGCAACTTTCTCTGTGCAAATAAGACACGTCGGAGTGCTCCTGTGCTCAACAAAGAAATATTGCATCTCCCACTTTTCCTGGAATTGTCTTTGCTCATCACTAACCTTTCTCTTCACTGCACGCTTTGAAAAAGACATGTTTGGGGTTGTGAAATATATTTGTATTCAACCGACGCACGCAGAATAATGTTATTTCTGCAATGTGTGTCGTCCTGCTTGTCCTCCCGACAGCAACACGGCGGTCGGTGGAAAGTACCGGGAAAAAGTGACGGCTCCCGGAGTGTTATATGGCGTCATATAAAAATATATGTAGTATTCATCGTGTGAGGCAATGCAAATTAAACAATAATAAAAAACAAATAACGGTTTGAATTGGTCCAGGTTATCGGGGACTTTATTACTGACGGACAGGTGTCGCGGTGTGACTGCCCTCGTCTCCATGGCAACGTTTCTCTCGCTTTCACTAATTTGCCGCTTTTCCACTAACGCAGGGGTATTTTGGACCCAAATAACAAAAATCGTCTCTGTCTGGAGCCAGCGGGGGGGAGGGGGGGAGGTTGGGGGGCTCGCTGTGTAGTTTACAGCGAGAGAGAGAGAGAGAGAGCAAGAGAGCGTGCGGTCTCGTGGAAAAGCAGCAAAATGTTTCTTTGCTTGCATCACGCAAGTGACGTCAATGTTCGGCCCTCGAGAGCCATATACCACACCATGATTGGTAGATTCCTTGTAGCCCGGAAGAGTTAGGGCTACAAGGGATTCTGGGTATTTGTTATGTTGTGTTTATGTTATGTTACGTGTGGATGTTCTCCCAAAATGTGTTTGTCATTCTTGTTTGGTGTGGGTTCACAGTGTGGTGCATATTTGTAACATTTATAAAGTTTTTTTTGTACGGCCACCCTCAGTGTAACATGTGTGGCTGTTGACTAAGTATGCATTGCAGTCACTTACGTGTGTCTGTTGAAGCCGCATATAACATGTGACTGTGCTTGCACATTGTGAGTATGGAGAAAAAATGGACGCAAAACCTCCTGCCCTCAATATTGTTACCTCAGTATTGTTGACTTAATATTGAAGTCCTCAGTAATGTTGACGGGTGAAAATCGGGAGGGTTGGCAAGAATGCTTCAGCGCCGCACACAGCGCTGTCAAGCGCCATTCATATAAAACTCGCGGGCCGCACTAACATTAAACATTCATATTAAGTTGCGGGCCGCACAATGACGTGTCGCGGGCCGCAATTGGCCCGCGGGCCGCATGTTTGAGACCCCTGTTTTAGATGTATGTGTGTTGCTGTCGACAGATTTATCTCCTGCTCAGAGAGAAATCTTGTATTTTTGAACATAGTGAACTAATTTATACTGTAACTAACCTAATTTATAGAGCACTCTGGTCAGCTTTGTTTTTAAATATTCTGTGAGGCTTTTAGGATATCTGTACGTTAGCATTACATATAGTATTATTAATGTATTATTCATCATTTAAATCATTTTTACTCCTAACATTTATTATCTTTATAAAGCAAGGAAAATCATTTCAAAGTTATTATTTGTATTACATATTTATGAAGTACTTTATTGAGAAATATTATGTGATGATTACTGTATTAGTTTGTTTAAAAATAAAATTAAATATGTAGTACAACTGTCAGCTTTGCAAACTCACTTGATGATGTAGTTGTACTTATACCTTCAGAAACACGCTGGAGACAATCCAGATGGTGTTCCTAAAAAGGTCTTCATGGTCTTTCTTTTTGGAATCCATTCAGTAACATCACACATACAGGCCTCAAATTTTTAAGGTCAAGGCAAGTGTTGCCTTAAAGGAAGGCTCATATTTTAGGGCACCAAGACACGTTCAAAGGGCACTAAGGCAAACATTTTCTTTTGAGGCAGGGGCTCCAAAGCGTGTGTGTGTATATATATATATATATATATATATATATATATATATATATATATATATATATAATCACACCAGTATGATGATTCTGTGTCTACATTAAAACATTCTTGTTCATTAAGCAGTGGCACAAACATTCATGTCATTTCAAAACAGAAAGATTGTCAGAGACATTTTAAAACAAGCTATGAGTGCACTTTTGTGCATGATGTCGCTAAGATGATATATCAAAACAACACTAAATTAAAGTGCACTTTTTGTACAGAACGCCACTGCAATACTTAAAAACAAATAAAGTGCACTTTTGTGCATGTCACACAAGATATTTAAAAAACTGTCAAATAAAAAAGAGCTGCATAATAGGAAATCAAATAGTGTATGTCCTTGTCTATGTGGTAGGTTCCTGCGGAAGTTAGCTCCTTCTGTTTTTGACAATTTTTTTCATACGGTGTTGATCTGGAAATGGTTGCTTCGGCATTTTGTTGGTGTGGGACCGAACGGAGATGTTGACATGCGGAGTTACAAGCACTCTTCCTTCTCTAGCGGGTAACTTTTCAAATGATTCTACAAATTAGCAGTAATGCTACTTTTTGTAGCAACGCTTTTGCCGCATACTTGACATATTACGGTTGTCTGTTCAACATATTCCCGCTTGGTAATTAATTATTCTTCCTTCATTTGTTACCAGATTCGCACCTTCTTTCTCTCGTATTACCACTCGCACCGCACCGCTAGCAGTGTTTCCCATAAACTGCCAAAATACCTGTGGCGGTGGGGGCGTGGCTATGGGCGTGGTCACCATGACATCGAGAAATTTGCATAATTTACTACAATGATTTGATTTTCTCTAAAAAGGCTCAAAAAATGTATACTTACTAATTAATAATAACAGTTTTGTTTTAAACGTCCATCCATCCATCCATCCATCCATCCATCCATCCATCCATCCATCCATCCATCCATCCATCCATCCATTTTACAATATAATTACAACACTTTATGTACATATTTATATACAGATTTGAACAATAAGTTATTCACTGAAATATATTTATTAATTGTGGTTCTTACAAAAAATATATCTTATAAAATATAAAAGCTAAAATGTCTCAAAGCTCTGCCCCTTTAATTAGTGCATACTAAATAATTTAACTTTAGCCTACTACTACAACCATATTATTTACCAGCAACATAAAGTGAAACAGAGGCAGAGGTGTCCTGCCACAGTCAGTAACAAATAAACAGAAAACAGTAGTGGTGGTAGATAGACACAAACATCTGATCCACTGAACAAAGAGCTCCAAAAATCTTGAACTTTAGACTGCCATCAGTTTTACTCCCTACACTTAACCATGTGTTTCCTACTGCCTGCAGACTTTGCACCCTTTGTTATATACACATGTTGTGTTTATAATATAAATACATTTAATAAAGTCAAATACAAATAAGGCAACAAGAGAAGTATCCTACACTTCTCTTTTGTAAAGTAAATCTGAACAGCCGATATAGGCATCTACATCAACTATATGATTTGCCTGAGAAGCTGGAGAGGACAAAAAAAATAAAAATATATATTTTTTTAATTTTTAATTTAAAATGTTTTTTATTTTTATTTGTGGCGGACGTAATTCTTTCGTGGCGGGCCGCCACAAATAAATGAATGTGTGGGAAACACTGGCTAGCATCACAGCTAACGTTACCATGCCGCTACCTCTCTGCTTCGACAGTATGTGACATATGTAAGAAAGTACGCTTGTTTTATGTCTCTGTGAGGAGAGACAAGACAGAGAGTGAGAAAAGCCTGCAGTGTAATGCCCGCAGCTAAATGCAACTGTGTGAGAACGTATACTCGAATATAACGATATAGTCATTTTCTATATTGCAAAGAGACAAATATATATATATATATATATATATATATATATATATATATATATATATATATATATATATATATATATTTGTCTCTTTGCGAAGGGAATAAGCTGTAGAAAATGGATGGATGGATATATATATATATATATATACGTATGTATGTATATATATATACATATATACTGTATATATATATATATATATATATATATATATATATATATATATATATCAGTGTTTCCCATAAACTGCCAAGATACCTGTGGCGGTGGGGGCGTGGCTATGGGCGTGGTCACCATGACGTCATCGAATAATTTGCATAATTTACTACAATGATATGATTTTCTCTAAAAAGGCTCAAAAAATGTATACTTACTAATAACAGTTTTGTTTTAAAGGTCCATCCATCCATCTGTCCATCCATTTTACAATATAATTACAACACTTTATGTACATATTTATATACAGATTTGAACAATAAGTTATTCACTGAAATATATTTATTAATTGTGGTTCTTACAAAAAATATATCTTATAAAAGCTAAAATGTCTCTTAAAGCTCTGCCCCTTTAATTAGTGCATACTAAATAATGTAACTTTATTTCTACTACTACAACCATATTATTTACCAGCAACATAAAGTGAAACAGAGGCAGAGGTGTCCTGCCACAGTCAGTAACAAATAAACCGAAAACAGTTGTGGTCAAATACAAATAAGGCAACAATAATAATAATAATAATAATACCTGGGATTTATATAGCGCTTTTCTAAGTACCCAAAGTCGCTTTACATGTTAAAAAGCCATCATTCATTCACACCTAGTGGTGGTATAGGGTTGGGTATCGTATGAATTCGAACGATTCCGATTCCGATTCCGATTCCTGACGATTCTCGATTCCGATTCTTTTAAGGGGCAGGGTCAAAAAAAAGTTTTGGATATTTTAAATGAGCTAGCTAACCTACATACAGTCTTTCTGAATGAAATAGTCTGACATTCTCCATCAATTTTAATTCTATTAACTTTTTATGAACTTTACTATAAATTCCTCACAGGGCTGTTTTCAACTAGAATATAAATATCAAATCTATGAACTTGAATATAAATATTATAAATACATTTTCACAGGGGTACACTTTCCTCAAGAGAGCTTTATTTTTGAAAACCTCATGAAAACACATTTACACATAAGTGTATGATGCTGCAGGAAACCTCATGAAAACACATTTACACACACAAGTGTATGATGCTGCAGGTACTTAAACATGTTACCGTGCTCCCACTGATGGGCTAACCTGGTGCAGAAAAGCAAATAAACAATAAGAAACAACTTGCAAAACCCAGTCCAGATTAGCAGCAGGTACAGTATAAAATCAGAGACAGTTCTTGTTTAGGAAAATGACCATATCCGCCTTCTCAGGCAGGATGCGTGAGCGTTCTGGACAGATAGTGTCTCCTGCTGTGGAAAATACACGTTCGCTGGGTGTGGAAGAAGCTTGAACGCATAAATAGGAGAAAGCGAGATCTGACAGCAGGAGGAGGACGGTCGGCGCAGCGCGTCGAAGACGGGACATGCATTTATTTGTACTCGGAGGTGCTTCATCATGTTCGACGTGCACCCTCCTAAGCACGAAACAGTCCTGTCACACGTGTTATATTTCGCCGATATTTCATTTTTTTTAGTAAAATAAAGCCACACTTTTGACCGCCGACGCCCGCTATCCATGCTTGACTGACTCGCTCGGCTACATAGGCTCGGCTATGCTAACACTTCCGGCGGTGGGCGCTTCTTCGTTGGTGTTCAGCGGCTTCTTCTTCCGGTCGGCGGACTTACTCTTTTTTTCCGGTCGGCGGACTGGGTATCGAAACTAGGAATCGAAATTTAAACTTTTGAATGATTCCGGGAGAATCGGAAAGTTATTCCCGGTTCCAATCGATACTCGATACTCGATACCCAACCCTATGGTGGTAAGCTACTTTCGTAGCCACAGCTGCCCTTGGGTAGACTGACGGAAACGTGGCTGCCAATTTGCGCCTACGGCCCCTCCGACCACCACCTATCATTCATTCAACATTCATTCACCGGTGTGAGTGGCACCGGGGGCAAGGGTGAAGTGTCCTGCCCAAGGACACAACGGCATGGTAAGAGGCGGGGAGCGAACCTGCAACCCTCAGGTTTCTGACACGGGCGCTCTACCCACTACGCCATGCCGCCCCTACAAGAGAAGTATCCTACACTTCTCTTTTGTAAAGTAAATCTGAACAGCCTATATGGGCATCTACATCAACTATATGATTTGCCTGAGAAGCTGGACAGGACAAAAAAAAAAAAAAAATGTTATTTTTTATTTGTGGCGGACGTAATTCTTTCGTGGCGGGCTGCCACAAATAAATGAATGTGTGGGAAACACTGTGACGTATGACGTGACGGCATGTGACGTGTGTAAGAAGGTACGCTTGCTGTCTGTGAGAAGGAGACACAGGAAAGAGTGAGAAGAGCCTGTAGTGTAATGCCAGCAGCTAAAAGCAACTGCATGAGAACGTATACTCCAATATCACGATACAGTCATTTTCTTTATCGCACATAGACAGCTGACATTTTTACCGGTAACTTTTAATTCACATGGCCGTCTTAACGGTTAGGACACAGACCTGTGGGTGATGTGAAGGTGTGCTGGAAAATGCGGAACGGAAATTAGGGAGCAGCAGAAAAGTGGAATGTATTATTTAAATCTGTGCGTTGGAAAACACGGACCGGAGTTTTTTTTTTAAACTGGATCTGGATCTGCATTTTCCCATGCCTTGCCGATACACATTTTTTGGCAAATATCGGCGGCCGATCCGATCCAAATATGGGATCGGGACAACCCTAACACACGCACGCACGCACGCATATTTACTCTCGGCTGTTCTCGTTGTCTGTTTACCTTTGACCCACGCTTCCAAAATGGCAGCGCCCTTGTTGTTTATACCGATGTCTTAAACAATTGAAAATTGCTGCGGCAAACAGCAAGGGTGGTCGCTGCAATTGCAGCGGTTAAATTCGAGCCCTCCACATTACTACGCAGATATTATTTAAAAAATGTTTTAGTAAAAGCAAATCGAAATTTCTAATGTAAAAGCCCAGACTATTTTTTTTAATTATGTGGGCTCTGTACCGAGGATGTCGTTGTGGCTTGTACAGCCCTTTGAGACACTTGTGATTTAGGGCTATATAAATAAACATTGATTGATTGATTGATTGAATTAACTGTAAATAGTCCAGTGTAGCAACAATATAGCAGATGATGAATTTATTGAAAAATCCTGTTGTAAATCTTTGTACTTTTAACTGTATTAAGTGGAATATAATTTGGAAACACTGAAAATATTTCCCTATTTTGGAATATTTGCAATCAATGCAGGAAATTAATCACAACAGCAGTATTTTCAACACTTTGTTTATTTATACAGGTATAAAAATAACTGCTTTCAGGTATCCATTTATTTTGGTTCTGTTTTCCTTTAAACTGTCTTGAGTCCATTTCCTTGATTGTCTTAAACAGAACAGCATAGCAAACGTAAACACAAGATCACATTAGCAGTGATTCAAACACACATAAAAGTTAACATTTTCCAATTAAATACAAATGTACGTAGCGTCTGGAAACAACTACCGTATTTTTCAGAGTATAAGTCGCTCCGGAGTATAAGTCGCACCGGCCGAATGCATAATAAAGAAGGAAAAAAACATATAACTCGCATTTTTTGGGAAATTTATTTGATAAAACCCAAAACCAAGAATAGACATTTGAAAGGCAATTTAAAATAAATAAAGAATAGTGAACAACAGGCTGAATAAGTGTACGTTATATGACGCATAAATAACCAACTGAGAACGTGCCTGGTATGTTAACGTAACATATTGTGGTAAGAGTCATTCAAACAACTATAACATATAGAACATGCTATACGTTTACAATCAATCTGTCACTCCTAATCGCTAAATCATATGAAATCTTATATGTCTAGTCTCTTACGTGAATGAGCTAAATAATATTATTTGATATTTTATGGTAATGTGTTAATAATTTCACACATAAGTCGCTCCTGAGTATAAGTCGCACCCCCGGCCAAACTATGAAAAAAACTGCGATTTATAGTCCGAAAAATACGGGTAATATGTTTAAATGGATAAATAGTTGAAAACATCAATTATCAGGGTTACTCCAGGGTTTCCCCTACATCGTGCTGCCACACCTGTAAAATATTTTTTTTCATTTTTTTTTTTTTAACCTGAAGACAAGCACTATATTGTATACAAATGGGACCCCATTACCTCCCTGCTTGGCACTCAGCATCAAGGTTGGAATTGGGGTTAAATCACAAAATGATTCCTGGGCGCGGCCACTGCTGCTGCTCACTGCTGCTGCTCACTGCTCCCCTCACCTCCCAGGGGGTGATCAAGGGTGATGGGTCAAATTCAGAGAATCATTTCGCCACACCTAGTGTGTGTGTGACAATCATTGGTAGATAGAGAACAGAGAAGAGGAATTGATATACTGTGTATATAGTCTATTATTTACATACTACTGGCCATAATATGTTTGAAAAAACATCTCAGAATACCATAAAAACTTTCCTCTATGCTTTATTTATTAAAAAAAAAAAAAAAGTGCATCGCCTGTTAGGAACGCAACAACTGGTCACTCGGCAAAAGTTAGGAGAGAAATTTGAAAAGAAAGGTATTTTAAGTTAATGAATGCATTTCTGGTTTAAGCTTGTGTAAACGACACAAATTATTTTGTCAGTAATTACCGACTATAACCTTTGGACGTCTCTGTGTGGAGTGAGCATGTTGTCACTGTGCGTTTGTGGTTTTCTCTGGGAACTTCAGTGTCCTCCCACATGCCATAATATGCATGTTAGGTTAATTGGAAACTGTAAATCAGGCCTATTCAACTGGCGGCCTGCGGGCCATATCCGTATATGTTAGTGTAGTATGTTGGTCATCATCACCCAAATAGGCATTTAAACTGGGGTTGCTCATTTATGCAGTACTTCCGCCTCCCCACATGGGGGCAACAGCGAGGGATGTGTCACGATGAAGCAGCAGTGGGGTGAGTCGAAGAAAACTACTCATTCAACCCTGAAAAAAGGGGGGGTAGCACAAAGAGAAAATCATTTCATCATGTATTTGATTAGGACACACCAGACTAAATAAGACACTGCACATTTTAAGTAAACACCCAGCAGGATTATGTGACAGCTGCAATGAGGTAGAGTCAGTGAAACATGCAATCATTCATTGAGGGAAATACAGTAGAGAAAGGAGAAAACTAAGAGAGGAAGTTAGAAGACATGGACAGAAGGAGTTTACTCTAAAAGGGGTACTAAGCAGCAACCAGAACATTTTAGTGAAGTTTCTAGAAGAGAGAGGTTAATGGAATAAAATTTTGTATGGGAAGGTATATATGTATGTACTTATGTGAGGGAGGGCAAAGAGAGGGAACTCTGGTTCACACTCCAATCCAACAGATGGCGATAATGCACCTTTAACGTTGAGTAGCCTCCCATAAAACAAGAACCCTGCACATGTTAATAAGACATATAATAACACTTAGAGGGGCTGTTTGCAACATTTACACAGTGCCTGGAGGCAGCCAACTTTTCAATGTATTTATATCCCGCCCTCTTACGGCTTTTCATACATCAGCGTTTCTCAAAGTGTGGGGCGCGCCCCACTGGTGGGGAATAGAGACATGACAGGTGGGGCGCGAGGAACGGGAGGAAATTTCACTTTGATTTTTTTATTTTTTTATTATTATATTCTTTGATTTTTTTTTTTTACTATGCTTTCATTTTCTATACACACTGGAAATCACTTTGTGATTCTGTCTGTGAAATCCGCTATATAGATAAATGTAAATTACTTATTTTTCCTGTATGCTTTACATTTCTAGGTAGGAGCGAAAGTTTGACAGACAGCAACAGTAACTAATGGGGGCGGGGCTAAGCGGAAGCTTTGTGAAGCGCGAGTCACTGTGCGAGGATTTGCTGTTTTGCAAATACATAAAAAATAGAGCCACTGCTGATGAGCTGTTCAAGATAATGGACAGTTTCCTCAAAGAACACGACCTTAAATGGGAAAACTGTGTGGGCTTTTGCTCTGATGGCGCGCATGGCAAAGTCAAGAAACGGGCTGCAGGCTCTAATAAAGAGGGTTGCGCCAAATGCGCATTGGACAAAATGTGTCATTCACCGGGAAACACTCGCGTCAAGGCAGCTCAGCCCCGAATTCAATGAGGTTTTAACAGTGGCAGTGTCAAGCCTGCAACCCGATTTGAAAAGCTGTGCAGTGGCAAAACAGGCTCATTGCAGCCACTAATGCTGGAGTACTGTAAAAGTCATGTTCACTTGCCCTGTCCTCCTTTTTTTGGCAAAGATTGCAAAGTGGCACTTTTATTTATCATTTATTATTGAACTTGATGCAAGTTATTTGATTTATTATTGAACTTGATGCAATTTATAACACTTTTATTTGATTTATTATTGAACTTGATGCAAGTTATAACACTTTTTTTGATTTATTATTGAACTTGATGCAAGTTATAACACTTTGTTTTATTTATTATTGAATTTGATGCAAGTTATAACACTTTTATTTGATTTATTATTGAACTTGATGCAAGTTATAACACTTTTTGATTTATTATTGAACTTGATGCAAGTTATAACACTTTTTTTTGATTTATTATTGAACTTGATGCAAGTTATAACACTTTTGTTTTATTTATTATTGAATTGATGCAAGTTATTTTATTTGATATTGAACTTGATGCAAGTTATACCACAGCTGCACAGTTATTTTATTTATTATTGAACTTGATTTTATTTTATGTTATTGAATTTGAATGTATAAAACTTGATGTTACTTGATGTTCGATAAATTTGAAAATGTTAAGCTTGGCATTAGCGTTCTGTTGGGGCGATGGGGCAGGTGGGGCTTGAAAACTCCCCCTTGTCCAAAGTGGGGGATGACAAAAAAAGTTTGAGAACCACTGTCATACATAATGACTTAATTATGTGCGTACGTAAAGCATGTGTGCGCATTATCTTTAGGTGTTTTTGGCTAACAATAGCAGTTTGGATAGCTAGCATTAGCTGGCAGTGAATGTATATTATGTCATAACAACATGACTGTAAATTAGTCATGGCCAAAAATATTGCCACCCCTGCATTTCTGTCAGATAATGCACTACTTCTCCCAGAAAATGGTTGAAAATACAAATGCTTTGGTATTCACATGTTTATTTATTTTGTTTGCATTGGAACAACACAACCCCCCACCCCCTCCCAAAATAAAAATGCCAAATCTGATATTTTACACAGAACTCCAAAATGGACTGGACAAAATTATTGGCACCCTCAACTTAATATTTGGTAGCACACCCTTGGAAAAAATAACTGAAATCAATCGCTTCCTGTCGCCATCAATGAGTTTCTTACACCTTGCTACTGGAATTTTGGACCACTCTTGTTTTGCAAACTGCTTCAGGTCTCTCAGGTTTGAAGGGTGCCTTCTCCCAACTGCTGTTTTCAGATCTCTGCACAGATGTTCTATAGGATTTATATCTGGACTCATTGATGGCCACTTCAGAACTCTCCAGCGCTTTGTCTTAAGCCAATTTTGTGTGCTTTTTGAAGTATGCTTTGGGTCGTTGTCCTGCTCGAAGACCCATGACCTCTGACGGAGACCCAGCTTTCTGACACTGGGCCCTACATTATGCCCCAAAATTATTTAGTAGTCCTCAGATTTCATGATGCAATGCACACAGTCAAGGCATCCGGGTACCAGAAACAGCAAAGCAACCACAAAACATCAGTGAACCTCCACCATGTTTGACTGTAGGGATGGTGTTCTTTTTTTTTTTTAAGGCAAGGCAAGGCAACTTTATTTGTATAGCGCTTTTCATACACAAGGCAGACTCAAAGTGCTTCACAGACAACAAAGTGAAATGGAAGAAAATAAAAGCAAAATTAAAATGCAGACAATAAAAATAAAAACAGTGCGGACGTTAAAAGTTAAAAGATTAAAAGATTTAGCTGAAAGCTAAGGTGAACATAAAAGTTTTCAATCTAGTTTTAAAAGTAGTCAGAGTTGGGGAAAGTCTGACATCTTCAGGAAGTTTATTCCAGCTATTCGTTGCATAGTGACTGAATGATGCTCTCCCTTGATTTGAGTTTACTCTGGGAACCGCTAACATATTGGTCTCAGAAGATCTTAGTGATCTAGAGGGCTTATATAGTGGGAGCATATCAGTGATATACTTCAGCCCTAGACCATGTAGTGATTTATATGTGAGCAGGAGGATTTTGAAATCAATTCTTTGATGTACAGGGAGCCAATGTAAGGATTTAAGAATTGGTGTAATGTGCTCACATATTTTGGTCTTTGTTAGAACTCTAGCAGCAGCGTTCTGAACAAGCTGTAGCTGCCTGACAGTTTTTTTTGGGAAGACCTGCAAGGAGACCATTACAATAGTCTAGCCTACTGGTAATAAAGGCATGTACAAGTTTTTCTAAGTCTTGAGCTGACATGAGCCCTCTAAGTCTTGTTACATTTTTGAGGTGATAGTAGGCTGATGTTGTTACTGATTTGATGTGACTGTCGAAATGTAAATCAGAATCTAAAATAACCCCAAGATTTCTGGCTTTATTTGAGGTTTTCAGGGACAGTGATTGAAGGTGTTGGATGACTTTAAACCTTTCTTTTTTAGCACCAAAAACAATTATCTCAGTTTTATCTTTATTTAGTTGTAGGAAATTTTGGCACATCCAGTGTTTGACTTGCTCAATGCACTGGCACAGAAGATCTATGGGACGATAGTCATTTGGTGATAGCGCTACATAGATTTGGGTGTCGGCATAGCAATGATGGTCAATGTTATTATTTTGCATGATTTGTCCTAGTGGGAGCATATAGATGTTAAAGTCGGCCCCAAGATTGAACCTTGGGGGACTCCACACGTTACGTTGGTTGGTTCTGATACAAAGTCACCAATGGAAACAAAATAGTTCCTATCTTGTAGATATGACTTGAACCAGCTTAAAACTGTGCCTGAGATCCCCACCCAGTTTTCCAACCTGTCCAAAAGTATTGAGTGGTCGACAGTGTCAAATGCAGCACTGAGGTCCAATAGCATTAAAGGCCTACTGAAATGATTTTTTTTTATTTAAACGGGAATAGCAGATCCATTCTATGTGTCATACTTGATCATTTCGCGATATTGACATATTTTTGCTGAAAGGATTTAATAGAGAGAATCGACGATAAAGTTCGCAACTTTTGCTCGCTGATAAAAAAAAGCCTTGCCTGTACCGGAAGTAGCGTGACGTCACAGGAGCTAGTATTCCTCACAATTCCCCATTGTTTACAATGGAGCGAGAGAGATTCGGACCGAGAAAGTGATGATTACCCCATTAATTTGAGCGAGGATGAAAGATTCGTAGATGAGGAACGTTACAGTGAAGGACTTGAGAGACAGTAATGGACGTATCTTTTTTCGCTCTGACCGTAACTTAGGTACAAGCTGGCTCATTGGATTCCACACTCTCCTTTTTTATTGTGGATCACGGATTTGTATTTTAAACCACCTCGGATACTATATCCTCTTGAAAATGAGAGTCGAGAACGCAAAATGGACATTCAGTGCCTTTTATCTCCACGACAATACATCGGCGAAATGCTTTAGCTACGAGCTAACGTGATAGCATCGTGCTTTAACTGCATATAGAAACAAAAAAATAAAGGATAGAAGGAAGGATAGATAGAAAATCAACAATACTATTAAACCGTGGACATGTAAATACACGGTTAATGCTTTCCAGGCTGGCGAAGGTTAACAATGCTGTGCTAACGACGCCATTGAAGCTAACTTAGCAACTTAGCAACGGGACCTCACAGAGCTATGCTAAAAACATTAGCTCTCCACCTACGCCAGCCAGCCCTCATCTACTCATCAACACCCGTGCTCACCTGCGTTCCAGCGATCGGCAGAAGGACGAAGGACTTCACCCGATGCGTTTGGCGGCCCGGAGACGTAGGAAGTCAAGGTGAGGTCGGCGGCTAGTGCGGCTAGTGCGGCTAGCGCGGCTAGCGCGGCTAGCGCGGCTAGCGCTCCAACAAAGTCCTCCTGGTTGTGTTGCTGTAGTCCGCTGCTAATACACCGATCCCACCTACAACTGTCTTCTTTGCAGCCTTCATTGTTCATTAAACAAATTGCAAAAGATGTCCAAAATACTGTGGAATTATGAAATGAAAACAGAGCTTTTTGTATAGGCTTCTACGGGTACCATAACTTCCGTTACTCTGACTTCGTCACGCGCATACGTCATCATACCGCGACGTTTCAGCCGGATATTTCTCGGGAACTTTTAAAAGTCACTTTATAAGTTAACCCGGCCGTATTGGCATGTGTTGCAATGTTAAGATTTCATCATTGATATATAAACTATCAGACTGCGTGGTCGGTAGTAGTAGGTTTCAGTAGGCCTTTAATACTAAAGTTTTGAGTCTGTTTAGACGGATGTCATTTATAACTTTAAGAAGGGCTGTCTCTGTGCTATGAAGAGGTCGAAATCCTGACTGGAAGTTGTTGTGGCAGCCAGTAGAAGCCCAGAAGTGATTTAGTTGTTGGAGGACAACTTTCTCAATAATTTTACTTATGAATGGTAGATTTGAAATTGGTCTGTAGTTGTTGATAACAGAGGCATCTAGGCTCCGCTTTTTTAGAAGAGGTTTAATGACTGCAGTTTTGAAAGCCTTCGGGAAATTGCCCGATTGAATACAATTATTAACTATTTGCAATGCGTCTGTTGATAGGCAGTCAAAAACATTCTTAAAGAAGTTTGTAGGTAAAACATCAAGGCAGCAGGTGGATGACTTTAGAGCTGTCACCGTTTCCACTAGAGTTTTAGAGTCTATGGCATTAAAGCTTGCCATCATTGCTGTGTTACTTTTGCCTAAATGGGGTGGTGATCCAACTTTTTTACTTGAGATATTGATGGCGTGTCTGATGCATTCAATTTTATCAGTATAAAAGTATGCAAACTCATTGCATTTCTGCGTGGAATGGAGTTCGGCTGGTATTTGTGTTGGGGGGTTGGTCAGTCTGTCAACGGTTGCGAATAGGGTTTTGGCCTTATTAGTGTTGCTGTTTATGATATTGGAGAAGAATGTTTCTCTAGCACTTTTTAAGACTAAATTGTAGGCCTAGAGGCTCTCTTTATAGATGTCATGGTGAATATGAAGTTTTGAATTCCGCCAGATTCCTTCAGCCTTCCTGCACTCTCTTCTCTGGGCTGTTACAACAGCAGATTTTCTCCAGGGTGCCTTTTGCTTACCAGAAATCATTTTAACTGTAACAGGTGCAATGATATCTATGATATTCACAATTTTGGAATTAAAGTTGCTTACAAGATCATCAGCATGACATGGGTTTAGAGGTGGTAGTGAGGAGATGGCGTTTTTAAAGAGGACATTAGCATGTTCATTTATGTACCGCTTATTGACATTCTTTGATTCTGTTTGTGTGTCCGGAATTACAGAAATATTAAAGAAAACACAGAAATGATCAGACAATGAAGGATCAATCACAAGAACATCAGAAACATTGAGACCTTTCGTGATACAGGTCCAGAGTGTGTCCCTTTAATGAGTAGCCTCTTTCACATGTTGAGACAGTTCAAATGTGTCTAAAATAGTAAAAAGTTATTTTGCGCCCTTGTCATTCAAATCGTCAATATGACAATTAAAATCACCAGTTATAACCAGGCAGTCAAAGTCAGTGGAGATGCTAGACAATAATTCAGTAAAATCATCGAAAAAATGTGCAGAATATTTAGGTGGCCTGTAGATAATTAACAAGATAATTTTGGGAGAGCATTTCAACACAGCACACAGGTATTCAAATGATGTAAAATCACCAAGTGACATCTGTTTCCCCTGAAACATGTTTTTAAATATAGCAGCAACCCCTCCACCTCTTTTCCCCAATCTACATATATCAATGAAGTTATAGTTGGGGGGTGCTGTCTCGATCAGAATGCTTGCACTGTTATTTTGTTCTAGCCATGTTTCAGTTAAATACATAAAGTCAAGTTTAGAAGTGGTAATAAAATAATTGACTAAAAATGATTTGTTATTCAGAGACCTGACATTGAGCGTACCCATCCTGATGGTGTTATTGACAGGCTTCGATGTTGGCTTTGATTTGGAGAGAATAGGAATGAGATTGTTTAGGTTAGCAGGGTGGCTAAGTTTCCCAATGTTTACTCTCTTGGTATTCACAACAGGAATGTAGACGGTGCCATGATTTGATGTAGGCAACCTTGGGTCCAGCTGATAATGTGGTCTACTGCTGAACCCTTTTCTGTATCAGAAATATTCAGGACTGCTGTCAGGGCGAGGCGGAGCAGCGTCAGAGCTGGGACGAACTACTGAAACCAAGATGGCGGCGCGCACGGACGTTGCGGCTTACGGCTCTCAAACACTGCAAACACCCGGTACACCCGCCAGTCACTCTTGGATATCGGGAACTCGCACCAGATATCTGTTTCGAGCGACTTTCACCACGAGCACAACATCCCAGATGACCTAGCGAGAGCACCGGGCTCTCCGTGGTTTGTTGTCGAGTCTGGGAAACGGCGCAGACGGAGGAGGGAGAGGAAGCAGAAGCGTGGCCGCAGGTCCGGCGTCTTGCTCAGGCTTAGGAAACAACCCCACAAGCCACCTTTACCGAGCCTGTTCCTCTCCAATGCCAGATCCCTCGTACAGCAGATGGACGACCTGGAGTTACAACTCGCTGGAAACCGCTATGTTCGGGACTGTTGTGCTATGATTATCACCGAAACCTGGCTTCACCCAGAAATACCCGATGCTAGCATGCAGCTAGCCGGCCGCTCTCTGCTCCGCCAGGACAGAACTAAGGACTCCGGTAAGAGCAGAGGAGGGGGGCTCTGTATTTACGTGCATGAGAACTGGTGCAACAACGGGACGATCATTGAACAGCACTGTTGCCCGGACGTGGAGTACATGTCTGTTAGATGTCGGCCTTTTTTTCTCCCGATAGAGCTGTCTGTTGTTATCATCACGGCTGTGTAAATTCCACCGGACGCCAAAGTAAACACAGCGCTCTCTCTTCTGCTGAACACCGTCAACGAACAGCAGCGGGCCCACCCCGACGGTGTTCATATCATAGAAGGGGATTTTAATAAGGCCAATCTGAAGACTGTACCCCCTAAGTTCTACCAGCACGTGAAGTGTTCTACAAGGGGCAAGAACACCCTGGATCACGTGTATACCAACATGAAGCACGCGTACAGAGCTACACCCCTCCCCGAGCTTGGACAGTCAGACCATCTTTCCCTCCTGCTCTCTCCTACCTACACCCCCATCAGACGCCAGGCCAGGCCCATCACAAAGACTGTTATGACCTGGCCTGACGATGCACTCCCCAAACTTCAGGACTGCTTCCAACACACAGACTGGGACCTTTTCCAACAACAGGAGCTGGAGACAGCCACAGGAACGGTGCTGGACTACATACATTTCGGCATCGGGAATGTGACTGTGGAAAAACCATCCGGGTTTACCCCGACAAGAAACCCTGGATGACCAGCCAGGTCCGCACACTCCTCAGGGCCCGCGACGCAGCCTTCAGGTCAGGGGACAGGGCACTGTACAGTGCTGCTAGAGCCGACATGAAGAGAGGGATTAAAAAAGCAAAGGCGGACCACAGGAGTAGCATAGAATCCCATCTGTCCAGCAATAACTCACGGGAGGTGTGGCGGGGCATTCATGACATCACGAACTTCAGAGGCTGCGATGTGACAACTGCGGATCAGAGTGCGCCCACTGGCAGAGGAGCTTAACTGTTTCTTTGCCTGTTTTGAAACCCCCCAGCGACACTCATCTGCTCCAGCTCTTCCCCCGCCCCCACCGGGCTCCGGCACCACTCCACTCCCTGTACAGGAGCACAGTGTCAGACGAGTGCTCCTGGCTGTGAACCCCAGGAAGACTGCCGGACCAGACGGAGTACCTGGAAAGGTGCTCAGGGAGTGCGCCCACCAGCTCGCTCCCCCCCTCACCAGGATCTTCAACCTCTCCCTGGCTCAGGCAGTCATCCCATCCTGCCTGAAGTCATCTACAATAATCCCGGTGCCGAAGAAGTCTCCCATCACCAGCCTGAATGATTACCGACCAGTGGCTCTCACTACGGTAATCATGAAGTGCTTCGAGAGACTGGTTCTCCAGCACATCAAGGACCATATCCCTCCAGACTTCGACCCCCACCAGTTCGCATACCGGGCGAACAGATCCACAGAGGACGCCATCGCTGTTGCGCTCCCCTCTGCTCTGAACCACCTAGAGCAGCAGCAGAGCTACGTCCGGATGCTCTTTGTGGATTATAGTTCTGCCTTCAATACAATAATCCCGGACAGACTCTGCAATAAACTGGACACTCTTGGCCTCCCCCCCTCTCACAAACGCCTGGATAAGGGACTTCCTAACGGACCGACCCCAGAATGTGAGACTTGGCCCCCACCTCTCATCCTCCCGCACGCTGAGTATCGGCTCCCCACAGGGCTGTGTGCTGAGCCCCCTCCTCTACTGCCTCTACACCCATGACTGCAGTCCAGCCCACAGTGACAACCTTACCGTCAAGTTCGCTGACTATACCACAGTGATCGGCTCATCTCCAGGGGTGACGAGGCTGCCTACAGGGAGGAGGTCCTGAAGCTGACGGCCTGGTCTTCGGAGAACAACCTCGCTCTCAACACCAGCAAGACCAGAAAGATCATCGTCGACTTCAGGAGGAGCAGCACCGACCCTGCCCCCCGCTACATCAACGGCGAGCGTGTGGAGAGGGTCCACACCTTCAGGTACCTTGGAGTCCACATCTCTAGCGACTTTTCCTGGACAGTCAACACCACATCAATCATCAAGAAGGCTCAGCAGCGGCTACACTTCCTGAGAGTCCTCGGGAAGTACAACCTGAAACCTGACCTGCTGCTGACCTTCTACCGCTCGTCCATCGAGAGCCTGCTGACCTACTGTATTACAGTATGGTACGGCAGCTGCACTGCAGCAGTGAGGGAGAGGCTGCAAAGAGTTGTCAAGACGGCTCAGAAGATCATCGGCCGCCCTCTCCCCTCTCTGATGGACATCTACACCTCCCGCTGCCTCAACAGTGCCAGTGCCATCATCAAGGACAGCACCCACCCTGGCTCTGACCTATTCCACCTGCTGCCCTCTGGGAAGCGCTACAGGTGCATTAAAGCCAAGACAAACAGGCTAAAGAACAGCTTCTTCCCCAGGGCCATAATCACCCTGAACGGATTGTCCCTCATAACTAGGGTTGGGTATCGAGTATCGATTGGAACCGGGACTAACTTTCCGATTCTCCCGGAATCGTTCAAAAGTTTAAATTTCGATTCCTAGTTTCGATACCCAGTCCGCCGACCGGAAAAAAAAGAATAAGTCCGCCGACCGGAAGAAGAAGCCGCTAAACACCAACGAAGAAGCGCCCACCGCCGGAAGTGTTAGCATAGCCGAGCCTATGTAGCCGAGCGAGTCAGTCAAGCATGGATAGCGGGCGTCGGCGGTCGAAGTGTGGCTTTATTTTACTTTAAAAAATTAAATATCAGCGAAATGTAACACGTGCGACAGGACTGTTTCGTGCTTAGGAGGGTGCACGTCGAACATGATGAAGCACCTCCGAGTACAAATAAATGCGTGTCCCGTCTTCGACGCGCTGCGCCGACCGTCCTCCTGTGCCTCTTCCTCTGACTCCGACGCCCAGCCTGGCACCTCGGTGACTGCATTGCAGTCCGAATCCGGTAAGTACAACAATATATATGCAATAAATAGTGTTTTGCGCCAACGTCGAGGCAGCTAACAAATTAGCCCGTGTATTTTTTCATAGACAATTTACAACCTGCTCAGCGTACTCCGTTCACCGTAGCAGCAATGGGGAAGATGTCTGTGCCACAGACGAAAGAGTGCCACAGAAAGGTCACTGCACACATAGTCAAAAGACTGCATCCCTTTTCAGAGGTGGAGTCTCCAACATTTAGGTTAGTTAAGCAATAACGTTAGAGCTAAGCTAATTGATACTGGGCTAAACAGTAACAGCAACATTACATGTTTGTTTATGTTTGCAGGGATATGGTGAAAACTCTCAACCCAAAATACATACCACCTTCCAGGGACTACCTGTCAAACACATTGATCCCGGCATGGTACAAGAAGAATCGGAATCGAGAATCGTTCGGAATCGAAACACAGAATCGGAATCGGAATCGTTCGAATTCAAACGATACCCAACCCTACTCATAACTGCCTTCTCTTCGGTGCAATAACCCATTCCACCATCAACCCTGTTTTTTTTCATGTAGATATTCATGTATATATTCATTTCACCCACTGTATAGAGTGTACATTTGTACAGAGTGTATAGAGTCACATTTGTACAGTGTATAGAGTGCACATTTGTACACTCTATAGTTCTTTGCATTTCTATATTTTTATATTTTTATATATTTACACATTGTTTTCTTGCATGCACACATCGCACTTTATGGAATGGCCTCAATCTCGTTACCCTGCGTAATGACAATAAAGCTGATTCTGATTCTGATTCTGAAGGTGGACGTTGAGGGCGTGTAAGGGTTGGCGTGAGAAGGGTGAAGTAGGGCTGGGGGGGTTGTGGAGCACGCCTTCGTGGAGGGGGTGGTGGAGGTGAGCGATGATCTAGGGGGGGTAAATATCGGAGTAGGGCGGGGCGTGAGTCGGGGGTAGCTCCCGGAACTCCAAGGGGGAGAAGGGGGGGAGAAAGGTTTACTTGAGGGAGGGAGTAAGATGGAGACGTGGATGGCTTGGGGGATGTGGGGGAGGGATCTTCACACGCATTCAGAATGGAGGGGGGCGGTAGAGGAGGATAGACACCTCTCCTCTTTGCTCTGGTGTATCTCTTGGTCGACGTTCTCGTTTTGCAGTGGCGGTCCTCCTTCGACATTCCTGATAGGCTGTGTTGTGTCTTCCTTCCTCGGTGGCTCCTCTTGTCTCTTGTCCTTGGCAGTGATGATAGATGGAAGATGCAGGAAGTGAAACATGTTGTTCATGAAAAGCTTTACTCCCATCTTATTTAGGCAAAGTCCGTCTGCCTTAAAAAGATGCCTGCAGTCCCAGAAAAAGCTCAAATTGTCAATAAAATGCATTGAACGAGCAAGAAGTGCACTTGATAGCCACTCATTCAGCGAGTAAAGTCTACTGAATCTCTCAGCTCCTCTCCTGATTGGGGTAGAGGACCACTGATAAAAACGTCAGCATTCACAGCGCTGACTGTTTCAAAGAGTTTATTGAAGTGCTCTTTCAGCTCTCTTGATTGTTGTTTTACAATGTCATTAAAACCAAGGTGCAGGATGATATTTTTCACATTTGGGTGTGCAGCGACAATTTCCAGGATTCTTTTTTCCATGTCAGATACCATATCCTTCGGAAAGCAGAGTACTTTGGCGTTATTATTGCTTTTCATATCTTTTACAGAAAAGTCCCCCACAATCAGATTTTCAGGAGCTCTCGTTAGCTTTCTCTGTGGTTTGAAGTTAGCAGGTCTTACCCTTCTGCGTGGTGATGGTGGGTTATTCAGGCAATCAGAGGGGGATCCATTGTCCATCAACAGTGGGGCAAACCTGTTCTTTAGTTGGACACTTGCTTGCTGGGGAGGTTTATGGGTAGTTCTCCTCTTCTCAGCTGTCCGCTGCTGTGTCCTACGTGGCAGTGGAGTTGATGACGCAGTATGCCTGGCTAAAGATGGTAGCGCAGGCCAGCCGGTCAGACCAGAGATATCGGGGCGCTGGTCCTGCCAGATATCCATTCTCCCTTGTCGCAGGGAGGTGGTCTTCTCTTTGGCTTCGCACCAAGTGTGTTCCAGGGAGGATTATCGCTGGTAGATTTATTACCCTCCACAGGGGCCTCCCGTTTCTTCGTAGCTTCATTGTGGCTAGTTAGCTGGGTTGTAGCATAGTGCTGTCCAGTGTTTTCAGTCGACAGGAGTGCTAGAGTGGTGTTGTTGCCACATTGTCCATTCACTTCTTAATTCACTTCCAACCGATTAATTTTTATTTCCAACAGTAAAATCTTCTGTAGCAGTTTGTGGTAATCTTCCGTAGAGAAAGGAAGAGAAAGGAGGCATCTTCTGCTGATTACCCTTAGCACTATAGCACAGGCTCGGGCTCAGGCTTATCTTGAATTGTAGGCCTCCTCGCATAGTGTTGAGGACGTCGTAAAAATATTGAAAAATGCCACTGTTATCTAAAAGAAAATATAGTTCCACTGGTTTTGTAAGTATCCAAGAGCTGTTGCTCTTTGTGTCTTATTAAGAGGAAGAAAATAGCAGCAGATAGTAGCAAAAAATGCAAGCAGAAGTGAGAGCAAGCGAGTGAAGGCCTCATTTTGTTTTATGTAAACAGTGTGATGATGTGCTTTACCAAAAAGCTCCACTTTAGTCTCATCTGTCCACAGGATGTTCTCCCAGAAGGATTTTGATTTCCTCAGGTAAGTTTTAGCAAATTCCAGTCTCGCTTTTTTATGTCTCCGTGTCAGCAGTGGGGTCCTCCTGGGTCTCCTACCGTAGTGTCCCTTTTCATTGAGATGGCGACGGATAGTGTGAGCTGACACTGTTGTACCCTGTGTCTGCAGGTCAGCATGAATTTGTTTGGAAGTGGATTAAGGTTCTTTATCCACAATTCTAACAACCCTTCCTTGCAGTCATACATTTTTCTCTTCCGTCAACGTCCAGGGAAGTTAGCTACAGAGTTTTTCTCCATGCTCAGTGTGGTACACACAACACAAAGGTTGAGTAAACTTTTCTCCATTTAAACTGGCTGCACGTGTGATTTCTATACTGCAAACACCTGTTTTGATTGATTGAGACTTTTATTAGTAGGTTGCACAGTGAAGTACATATTCCGTACAATTGACCACTAAATGGTAACACCTGAATAAGTTTTTCAACTTGTTTAAGTCGGGGTCCACTTAAATTGATTCATGATACAGATATATACTATCATATATACTAGCATCATAATACAGTCATCACACAAGATAATCACATTGAATTATTTACATTATTTACAATCAGGGGTGTGGGGGGGGAATATGGACATCAAGTAGTGGACATAGAGAGAGAGAGAGAGAGAGAGAGAGAGAGAGAGAGAGAGATCGAGAGAGAGAGAGAGAGAGAGAGAGAGAGAGGAGAGAGAGGGAGAGAGAGAGACGAGAGATGAGAGAGAGAGAGAGAGAGAGAGAGAGAGAGAGAGAGAGAGAGAGACGAGAGAAGAGAGAGAGAGAGAGAGAGAGAGAGAGAGAGAGAGAGAGAGAGAGAGAGAGAGGAGAGAGAGAGAGAGAGAGAGAGAGAGAGAGAGAGAGAGGAGAGAGAGATCAGAAGGCATAAGAAAAAGAAAAAGTATCTGCATTTGATTGTTTACATTTGATTATTAGCAATCCGGAGAGGGTGTTAGTTTAGGGTTGTAGCTGCCTGGAGGTGAACTTTTATTGCGGTTTTGAAGGAGGATAGAGATGACCTTTCTTTTATACCTGTTGGGAGCGCATTCCACATTGATGTGGCATAGAAAGAGAATGAGTTAAGACCTTTGTTAGTTCGGAATCTGGGTTTAACGTGGTTAGTGGAGCACCCCCTGGTGTTGTGGTTATGGCGGTCATTTACGTTAAGGAAGTAGTTTGACATGTACTTCGTATCAGGAGGTGTAGCGGATTTTATAGACTAGGCTCAGTGCAAGTTGTTTTAACTCTGTCCTCCACCTTGAGCCAGCCCACTTTAGAGAAGTGGGTAGGAGTGAGGTGGGATCTGGGGTGGAGGTCTAGAAGTAACCTGACTAGCTTGTTCTGAGATGTTTGGAGTTAGATTTGAGGGTTTTGGAGGTGCTAGGGTACCAGGAGGTGCATGCGTAATCGAAAAAGGGTTGAACGAAAGTTCCCGCCAGAATCCTCAAGGTGCTTTTGTTGACCACAGAGGAAATTCTGTAGAGAAATCTCATTCGTTGGTTGACCTTTTTGGTTACCTAGTTGCCATTTTATCACAGGAAAGATTAGCCTCTAGAATGGAACCTAGGTGGGTGACCTCATCTTTCCTGGTGATGACACTGTCACCTACTTTTATGGTGAAGTCATTGACTTTCTTAAGTTTGATGTGGGACCCAAACAGGATGGATTCTGTTTTACCCAAGTGTATGGATAGCTTGTTGTCAGCGAGCCAGGTGCAAGTTCTACAGAGCTCAGCACTGAGGATTTTCTCCACCTGTGACTTGTCCTTGCCGGATACCAGCAAGGCAGAGTCATCCGCAAACAAAAACAATTCACAGTCGGGGGGGGGGGGGGGGGGGGGGGCACGGTGCCGTTCACCTCTACCACCTGCTCCCTCCCCTTCAAGTAAGATTGCATCCAGCTCCAAGAGGTTTTGTTAAATCCGATTGCTCTGAGCTTATCCAACAGTATAGCGTGGTTAAGGGTGTCAAAGGCCTTCTGAAGGTCCAGCATGACCATGCCGCAGTATTTGCCCGCGTCCACCTCATGTTTGATGTGGTCGGTCAGATAGAGAAGGCATGTGTCAGTGGAGTGGTTAGTTCTGAAGCCGGATTGGAATTTGTACATGAGTTTATTAGTGGCAAGGTAACTATCGCCCTGTTCATAAACTATTTTCTCCATTACTTTCGAAATGGAGCTGAGAATAGAAACAGGTCGGTAGTTGCCAGGTTCCAATTTGCTTCCTTTTTTAAAGAGGGGAGTTACTCTTGCTATCTTAAAATCTTTTGGTACTTGGCCTTGTGTAATTGATAGGTTTATTATGTGCGTGATGATCGGGGCAATGATGGAGGCAGAGTCCCTGAGGAATCTGGAGGGAATATTATCAAGGCCGGTGGCCTTGTTAGGTTGGAGCGCGCTCAATTTTTTAAACACCTCATCAGCTGTGACCATTTCTAATTTGAAATCATCGTTGGATACTCCTAGCTTTCTGTAGAAGGCTTTAATGTGTTCTACACCAAAGCGACCAGAGTGGTGGGACAGCTTGTTGACAAGAGTTGCGGCTATGCTGGTGAAAAAGATGTTAAGTCTGCTAGCTACCTCCATTTTGTCTGTAATGAGGGAGTCACCCTCCTTGATGCTGATGTTGGTGAGTCTTGTTTTAAGTTTCTGGCTGCAACCAGGAAGCTGGTTGTTGAGAATTTTCCAGAGCTCACGTGGCTTATTTGTGTTTTCCTCTATTTTGTCGTTAATGTAATTTTTTTTTAAGGATTTAGTCAGGTTGGTTGACTTATTTCTTAATTTATTGCATTGCTTTTTGAGAGTTGAAAGGAGTAATTTGAGGTTGATATTATTGGGTTGTTTATCTACTTCTGTTTTACATTTTTGGTATTCAGAGTATTTCCTGTCTCTGTCTTTTATGGCAGCTAATAGGTCCGGATTCATCCATGGTTCCGAGCGGGCTTTGATCCTGACTGTTTTCCCGGGAGCCATGTCATTTAGTATCTTTAGGAACGCCGTTTTGAAGCGATCCCAAGCGACATCGACCAGGTTGCTCGCGAGCACAGGGGACCAGTCCCACTCATCTAATTTTAAATTGAAATTGTCATTGGAGTATTTTTTGAGGGATCTGGATTGGGCTGTTATGTGGCCATTGGCTTTAGGTTTAGCTATTTTACGGGTGCAGAAGGTTAGATAGTGGTCGCTAAGACCACAGATCATGACCCCACTATTTTTTATTTTAGGCCGGTCTGAAGTGAGAATGAGATCTATGGTTGATTGGGTGGAATCACACACCCTTGTGGGTAGCGCTATTAGCTGGGAAAGACCGTGCAGATTACAAAACTTGCTAAAGGATCTGAAGACAGGCGCATCTTTGCGTTGAATATCTGTGTTCAGATCCCCAGTTATAATTTTCTCCATGTTGTCTGTCCCTGCCAAGCATTCTTCCAAAGCCCCATAGAAATCACTCTGATTAGGGGGTCTATAAACAGTCCCTATTAGTACCGGCTTAGCGTTTTTAAATTTGATTTCCGCCCACACAGATTCCAGGTCATTGTGGTTAAGATCAGTGCGAGTTATGTATTTAATATCCTGGTGAATATACATACAAACGCCCCCACCGTGTTTATTCCTATCCTTTCTGATAACCAAAAATTTTTGTATTTCTATCTCTGAGTCAGAAATACTTTGATCAAATTTGGTTTCAGAGAAACACAAGATTTTTACCTTCGTGTTGAGGAACATTTCTCTGATTTGGTCGAGTTTGGCTCCAGAGAGGCTGTTCACATTAAGGTGGATGATGTGTAGTCCACTGGAACCAAAAAGAGCATCAGAGTCCGCTGTGTTGTGGTACTGACCAGAAAAATTGTTGGTTATTATTGCTGTTGCAGTTGAAGAGCAAGGAGAGAGAGGAGAGAGAGAGAGAGGCATATTGATCGTCCTCCAGGTGAAGGGGGAGGGAGAGGAAGGGGGAGGGGCGCGGGAGGGAGGCCAGGTAGGGTTGCTGGGGGTGGGGTTGGGTTTCCTTTTGGCGGGCTTTTTTGAAGACAAAGAGAAAGAGAATACCGAAAATGTTTGTGTAAAGGCGCCTCTAAATCCTGTGTATGCCGCGTCCTCGACCGTCTGGGACCGGGGAGAGGCCGCGTGGACCCCCGCCATCTCGTGCAGTTCCCCGCAATCACCGATGTCTGGGTCGCCGTCCACCGCAGCCGCCACGTCGTTCACTGCCGCTGAGTCGCTGCCTTCTGTGGTGACCGGGTCGTCCTCCACCGCCGCCTCCGACCGCGTCGATGAACGGGGCGAAGTCCTCCGCCGAGCCGCCGACCGCTGGAGCACAGGTGAGCTTGAGCTGAGATGAGCCGGTAGCCGAGTTAGCTTCGATGGCGACGCTAGCAGTAGCATTGCTAGTCTTCGCCAGTCGGGACAACATTAACCGTGTTGTTGCAGGTCCAGGGTTGAGTTCAGTGTCTCCTGATAGTAGAAGTAATAGTAGTATTATTGACTTTCTGTCTATCCTTCCAGTCAGGGGCATGTTTCTTCTGCCTCGATGTGCAGACAAGCACGATGCTAACACGTTAGCTCCAAAGCCAAGGTGCTTCGCCGATGTATTGTCGTGGAGATAAAAGTCACTGTGTATGTCCATTTCGCGTTATTTGAATTACAAATTAAAGGAGCATCACAACTATTTCTTACAATTTTGAAAAAATGCCAATTATTTTGTCCAGTCCATTTTTGGAGTTCTGTGTAAAATAATATCAGATTTGGCTTTTTTTTTTTTTTTTTTTGTGTTGTTCCAATGCAAACAAAATATATATACATGTGGATACCAAAGCATTTGTAATTTCAACAATTTTCTGGGAGAAGTGGTACGTTATCTGACAGAAATGCAGGGGTGCCAATATTTTTGGCCATGACAGTATGCGTGCACGCACTCCCTGTGCGTACGTGGTGTCAAGACCGTGTGAGTGACCGCCGTAAACATCAATTGTTTTATTTGGGCCAGTAAAACTTGTTACATAAATTTTGTAATTGTGAAAAATATAAACAATCGTCAAACAAATGTGTTCTTTTAAACCACTAATTGTAACATAAGCTAGCCGGTTGTGTTCTTGTTACATTATTTGCTTTGAAAAATGTAACTGAGGAAGTTGCAAACATCACCTTTAATTCAACCTATTTACATGTAAAAATGTAAAGAAAATATGTAAGGTTTTAATTCCAAACATTGAAAAAAGCTTCGGGCACGAAGCCATCTGCAATGTTCGAATATGAGGCTCTTTTTCAGGGTAAAGAGAGGAGTGAAGAGCACAGAGGTCGCTAAACATTACGAGAGTCGAGGTCTCATATTTTAACACAAGTCTATATAACTGTCACCCCAGCTTTACATGTCTGGTTTTAGATGTTTAAATGAATAAATACAGCTATACTTACATTTTACATTCCTATTTTACCGCGGGAATGTTCAATTGGCAGCACTTTAAAAAAGAAGACGAGAAACACTATTTGATTCAAGAAATAACTACCGGAAATAGCAAAGTACAAAGGTGGCAGCTTATTGCCAACAAGAGTCTTTAATAAGGGTAAATGTGTTAATTTACACATTGTATGTGCCTTTTATATTTTCTGCATCTAAAGTGTAATTATTCTTGATAAATGTGTTTTGGAATTATTTGTTTGGAGCAGATTTATTTCTGTCTTTATTTCTTATGGGAAACAAAACTTTGAACACCATTAGCAAATCTTGCAAGACAAGAAATAGTACCGATCCCCTAGTTGTCCAGCTTGCGTGTAATTCAGCAAAAAAAAAAAGACTGAATGGCCAAGACTGTAATCTCCGCCAGGAAAAACAAACCAAACCCATATATTAATATTATACTGTTTTTAACTTATTTTTTACACTTACTGTATAACAATAACAAAGTCATTTTGATGGCGCCAGTTCTCAACAAACATGAGTCCAACCCACATTGTTTGATCTTAAAAGTTCCACTATTTAATTTCATATGCAGTACTTTGGAATTTGCCCACATGTGAGTCTGATATAAATATCATAAGAATGAATCATCCATTCTTCCTGAAAGAGAAGTGCTTTAATAAACTCTTGGCCTATGAAATGTCTAACGGTCATATCTCCTCGACGTCCTGTTGTTTAACAGTTTTCTTGTAAAGGACGCCAAACTAGTTTCACTTAGCGCCGAGGCAAAGACCAGCTACATAAAGAGGCTAGCAAGGGCGATGTGGAAGGAGAACAAAAAGTCAAAACGTGATCCAAGCTGAGACTAATGGAAAATGGCAAAATACTTAGACTGGCAAACAATCCACTTGACTCTGCATGACGCCACCGTCGGCACAATAAAATGTGCTTCTTGCCGGGAGGAAAACATCTGCATTCTTTGAGCTCAGTCTAGCAAACTGCCAGCTGTGCAAAAGTGCCTCTCGTGGCCGAAGCAGCTCTGCAGCATATGTTCTGCTAAAGGCAATTGTTAAAGCTTGTTTATGGTGAATCTAATGTCATTTGCCAAGCTGATTAACAGTGTTTGAGACCACACCGACCATCCACCATTTATGTGAAAATGATACTCTTGTTGTGGTGTTGCTAACATTTAGTTTGGTTACTTGCAACATAGTGTTCTGTAACCACTGGTAAGCTTTTTTTGTATGTGTCAACAATCCATGTGATTAAAAAGGTAGTGGGTGGAATTTTGTCAAAGAATAAACAAATATCCCAAAAAAGGACGCTTTGAGCCTGGTGAGGATTTTCAGCCTTGCTGCTTGTAGCTGTTCTATTGCCATACAAATCTTTTCATTATACCCACTGGAGGACAAGCTGATTCCAAAGGACATGCAGTGTTCCCTCAAACAAAGACCGAAACAAACATTGGGTCTTAAGTTGAACAAAATATTTGTATGAAAGCAACTGCATATGGTTTAGTGCTGATCTGGACTGATAAATGAAGATGAGCTTGTCGTATTTGACGTTTCTAAAGCTATGTAATCGAAAACAGTCGGAGGGTTCTGGTTGAAGTGCATTGGTCATGCTGCATAGCTCTCTGAATCCAATTAAGAGTCAAGAGGGGCCCAAATCGCTGGTTTTATGTTTTCTGTACTTGCTGTTCTGCCATTGGGTGTGGTGTGGCCTGCAGCAAGGTGAAGCTCCGCACACAAACACATACTTCCTCAAGTACCTCTCCAGACGGAGACAAAACAAGCGTTGGCGATTTGTGTGCCACTGCCCAACTGTATGTCACATGGCATCGACCCCACAGGAGCATAATTCTTAGCTACGCGTAGCACCGTTTAACCTCCAATCCCCCCTCCGAACCCTTTTCCCACCGAGGACCGCATACAGAAAAATTTAAAGATTTTATACATTTTGTGCATTAAAGATGCTAAAATCAATCCAAGTTAGGACAATATATATGTGAAGATATCTGAGTAAAATACTCACATCCTAGCTTTGGGTATAAAATTTGGCAAAGCAAATAGAAGGCCGTTATGGCTCCGATGGTAGGGCGGTTGTCCAGAAACATGAAGGTTCCTGGTACAAATCCAACTCCTGCCATCTTAGTCACTTCACCCACCTTGCTCCCAGTTGCACCCACACTGGTGTGGGGAACTGCAGATGTAAATGAGCAACTATGCTACAATCTGGTTCTTTTACAGTATGTACATCATAATGTTCATTAATGTGCAATGTCCTAAATAAATCTAACAGGTTTAAAACCAAAGCATTTTTTCCCATGATACATAACGCAAAGCCAGTTAATCAGTCCCAGACACCCAAAAATATGAAACAAAACACATTTTATAAAAACAACTCTGTGAGAGAGCAAAGACACGAAATCTTTAAAAAATGTCCTGACTTCAGACAGAGATCCGGGTCACCCCTATAATCTGATCATAACTGCTTAGCAATGGTAATAACTGTAGTTGTACAAGCATTAAACGTAAAATAGGCAATACATATAAAATATAACAGAAATGTACATATTAGCATTTTATATCATTTTACCTTTTTATTGATGACTATTGGGGTGGCGTGGCTCGGTTGGTAGAGCGGCCGTGCCAGCAACTTGAGGGTTCCAGGTTTGAGTCCTGCTTCTGTTATCCTAGTCACTGCCGTTGTGTCCTGGGGCAAGACACTACCCATCTGTAACCAGTGCCAGCCACACTGGTTTAAATGTAGCTTAATTTTAATTTTCCTGAGGGAACTCTCCTGAAGGAATCAATAAAGTACTATCTATCTAAAGATGTAGACAATGGTTTTCAGTGTGTAAAACACTTTGAGACACTAGAAAAAAAGAACGATATAAATATAATTCACTTCACTTCACTATTGTTGGAGCAGAAAGAGCAATCACATGGACGCCACCTTTGTACTTTGCTACGATGTAATGTTCCTCACCTCTATAAAAGTGCTGGTATTCTCTGTCACAACTTTGTTTGGGCCCGTGATGGATTATTTTGCAGAGAACACTGGGGTGTCTGAGAACCAAGGCGAAACTTGGGATGCACTTAGAGTAGTCAAGGTACAGCTTGTATAGATTCACTGTCCACTAGAAATACCCCAACTTCATTCTTGTTTTACAAACTTTCACTTTTTGGAATTGTGTCAAAAGCTTTCTTTGACTGTAAGAGATTTCCTTACATGTTTTTGGGAGTTCTAATTTGAATATGTATGCAAGCATGACCATTATTTCTCCCTGCAACAGAAGTTTATAATTTATTGTTCCTTTATCCAAGTTATAGTATAGTTTTCTTTTTTAAATTTCGTCAAAAAACCTATTTTAACAGTATTCATTTTCGATATTTGTGTGTGAATGTGAGTGTGAATGTTGTCTGTCTATCTGTGTTGGCCCTGCGATGAGGTGGCGACTTGTCCAGGGTGTACACCGCCTTCCGCCCGAATGCAGCTGAGATAGGTTCCAGCACCCCCCGCGAACCCAAAAGGGACAAGCGGTAGAAAATGGATGGAAGGATGGTGTATGCAAGACAGTTTTAGGTAGGAAGTGCTCATAATGCTGTCTGTCTTCTCCTTTGCAGCAACAGGCCTCGGTGCGGGCATCGTCTTCTCTCTCATTTTCTTTAAACGTAAGTCATGGCAGTAAAGAGAAGCAGGCTCTCCTCGTCTGCCTAATGAATGAGCGTTTTGTTCGCCCCACAGGACGCACATGGCCCGTCTCGTTTGGCTCCGGTTTGGGTCTGGGCATGGGCTACGCTAACTGCCAGAACGATTTCAAGTTGCCGTATTTGACTCACGGCCGCCTGGTGAAGGTGAGCATGGCTTGGCGTGCGAGAAGCGCTCTTGTTGTCTAGCCGTCTGTCGCACATGCACACCTCAGGCTACTTGTTTTCTGTTTCCTCTCAGGACCAGCAGTGAAGGATTAACAGGGATGCAGATTCACTACACAGGCATCTGTTTTCTATTGCCCCGTCGCTTTAAGTCGAGCTCAGGGCAGTTGGTGTATATTTAATAAAGTAACAAAGGAGAACTCTCTGTCTCTCTGAGAGCAATGCAATGCGGATTGGGTGTGGGAGGTAATATTGTGTGTTAATGAGTTCAGAGACTTGAACTCCTGCTGCTTTGGAATGAAGGCCAGGTTCAACATCTGCAGCCATGTTGTAGAGCGGGAGAAGAAAGACTATAGGAGAAATATGTTAAAATAATGGGAAAGAAAGACACTTGCTTAAAAAAAGTAAATCTAAAATAAATTCTAGAAACTGACTTATCTAATGTATAGTTGAGTATGATGCTTTTCATAAGTTATGATCCTTTAGAATGTTGCAAAAAATTGCATTCTCCAAAACGGTCTATTTCTATATTATATAGAAAAGAGTGAATAGTATTGGCCTGAACTGTGGATAAAGTATCGCACAAAGGTCACATTTAAGCTACCATTTTATTACAGTATATCTTGTCAAGGGACAATAGTAACAATAGTGAGTTTAATATACTTTAAAGCAGGTGCCGGTGGGCGGGGTTAAGGGGAGGAGTATATTTATAGCTAAAATTCACTGAAATTAAAGTATTTCTTATATATATATATATATATATATATATATATATATATATATATATATATATATATATTTATATATATATATATATATATATATATATATATATATATATAGTTCAGTAAACAGTAATGAAAACACAGTTCTACTAACTGTACTGTACTTGCTGCTTACTTAAAAAAAAAAAAAAACTCTTACCTTTCACTATTTGAGTAGCTTTTGTTCTGCCATTTGAGTACTGGCATAATCCCAGGAATGTAGGCTCATACGACTTCTTTGTTTGTCATGTCTTTATTGCACAAGATGTAATTCAACCACACAACAGCTCCAATGTGTGTCTATCCCTTTTCCCAGCAAAACTCGGACACCCACTTCCTATTAACAACGTCACTTCCCTATCTCTCCCGGAAATCCCGCCCCCCAGCCAAATTTATTGGCTAACACCCCGTAGCCAGCCGCTACAGTATTAACGTGCCGGCTGGAATAAACACACGCTGAGAAATAGCTCTGTGCCTGCCTACTTTATGGGTTATAGATAAAGTCCTATGGATAACAGAGACATATATAATAGTCTCCTTTTCAGGTGAGAGACGACGCTAAAGGCAGTGCCTTTAAGGCACGCCACCAATATACTTGTCCGGCTGGAAATCGGGAGATTTTCGGGAGAATGGTTGTCCCGGGAGATTTTCGGGAGAGGCACTGAAATTCGGGAGTCTTCCGGAAAATTCGGGAGGGTTGGCAAGTAGGGCTTAAACCTCAAGTGTCAAAAGTGCAATTTTGAAATAAAGGAATTGTCTCAGTGCAAAATAACAGCAAATATGAAATTGTATTTTGTTAGCGCAGTCACACTGGATGTAAAGCACAGCAATTTTATTGACAAGGCCAGAAGTGTCTGCTCCGTAATGGAAATAAATATGTGAACAAAAGTGACCATCGTCTTTTCTTCAAGCGGTGATCTCAAGGCTTTCAGTTACATATACAGTATAATGAGTAATAATAACCGTTTCAGTCAGATGTTTACGTTGCATGATCATAACACAGTATCGGTATCGTATCGGAAGGGACACCCCTAAAAAAGATCTACAAATATTTGCATAAAACTTAGATATACTTTAGTCCGTGTACACCTTGTATAGCAGTACACATTTACTATCCACACTGCCATTATTGTCTGACAACTGGCAACATAAATGAGTACCAGGACAGTCAAAACATGGTGGCGGTAGTGTCAGAGTGTGTGGCTGCATGAGTGTTGCTGGTACTAAAGAACTGCAGTTCATTGAGGGAAATATGAATTCTATCATGTCCTGAAGGTGATGGATTGTCAAAGTGTGTGTCCTCCACACATTTGAGCACTTCTGAAATTTTAAGCAGAAGGACGGAAGGTGGAGGAGTGTAAGGTGTGTAACATTTACCAACTGCAGCAGTGACGTCATCATGAATTACGAGAAGAGGATTCTAGTAACAAACAACCTGTGCTGCTCTGAAAATAAAGTTGATTCTTACAGTTTCCACTTTTCTGGACTTTTTACAAGATGTTACTTTATATGCCATTTTTCTCTGTTTGTGAGATCACCTGAGAGAAGTCGTTATTGTTCACGTTTGCATTCTTCCACACTTCCACACAGTCATCCAAACCTGCTTTTATGGATCTTGCTTTGTCTGCCGGAACAGAAAATAGGTTCCACTAAAGATTGGAAGTATAGGATTGCCCTGGGCCAATAAATCAATGAATAAAGATGTATTAATATAGCCCTTAATCACAAGTGTCTCAAAGGGCTTCACAAGCTCACGACGACATCCCCTGATCTAAACCCACATCCGGGCAAGGAAAAACTCACAAGACCCCTGCTGGGGAGAAAATACAAGACCCTGAAAAGGGACCACAGATGTAGGGACCCCCAAGTGAGTATTATTATGGAATTGTTTAATAATAGATAATGTGGGAGTCCATTTTATCAGGAAGCCACTAGATCTTCCAGGTCGTCTACACAAAGACGTCCACAGCTGTGCATAGAAGTGGGATCCACGCCAAGTAACAACTCTGGTCAGCTAGTACCTCATCCAGACTGATCTTGTTAAAGTGAAGAATTAAGATTCAAGAGGAACTAAGATGTGTAGTCCAACCTGTATTGTTATTCTGTGAACTCTTCTATTATTTATTTGACGCTCAACTACTTTCACATTTCTCAACGAATTTAAACCATTCACACATCCAAATCATAAATATCTAAAATTGTCACTTTTGCCGAAGTTCCACAAGACTCATTTCCTTTTATCTTGAGAAGTCTTACGACTTTCACGTTTGTCCATTGATTCAAAACATTTTGACGACAAAACCTTCCTGCATCTATCGAAATTTCACATCTTCTGGCACAAAATGTCCAATGACATTAATGGAACATTAAACATTTCTCAAACCATTTGAACATCAAACCAGTCAGAAAAAAACCGTACCAAAAAATTCTTAATTTTCACTTCAAATTTCCCATAACACCGACCTAATCCCTTTGACCTGGAGACTTCTTACTACTTCGACATTTCTCAACTGATTCATACCATTTCAACATCCTAATCTTCAGTTCTTTCCAGACACCGTTTCTCATATTCCCCTAATTCTCTTTTTTCCTTAAATTCCAAATTTTTTCATCACACTAATTTCCGTCTGATATTGAGACTTCTTACTACCACATTTCTCAACATAGTCAAACCATTCCATCATCAAAATATTCGAGCTAACATTTCAACCCAACAAAACATTCAGTTCATTCAAAACATTGAGGCTATCAGTTTTTGCCTTTCCAAAAATTCCTGGTTTTCCTGGAATTCCACATTTTCCACAAATTCCCAATGAAATGAAGGGCCTTTTTCCAAATTCCTTGAACCATTTCAACTTAATATCATTCAGCCCCAAACGTACCTAACTGCCTAAAATGCCACATTTTTCTTTACACCAATTTTGCTTGATTTTGAGACTTCTTAATACTGGATTAAACAGAGTCCAACTGTTCCATCATCTAAACATTCAGCCCAACAACATTCCGATTCCCCCAAAATTTCCACGTATCCTGAAATTTCGCATTTCCCTCGACACTATGACCCTTTGATCGCAGGTGACTCGGCCCTGCTGGTATCCGGCAAGGACAAGTCACAGGTGGAGAAAATCCTCAGTGCTGAACCTTGTAGAACTTGTACCTGGCTCGCTGACAACAAGCTATCCACACACTTGGGTAAAACGGAATCCATCCTATTTGGGTCCCACATCAACCTTAAGAAAGTCAACGACTTCACTATAAAAGTGGGTGACATTGTTATCACTAGGAAGGATGAGGTCACCTACCTAGGTTCCATTCTAGAGGCTAATCTTTCCTGTGACAAAATGGCAACTAAGGTAATCAAAAAAGTCAACCAACGAACGAGATTTCTCTACAGAATCTCCTCTCTGGTCAACAAAAGCACCATGAAGATTCTAGCGGGAACTCTCGTTCAACCCCAGCACCTCCAAATCCCTCAAATCTAGACTCCAAACATCCCAGAACAAGCTAGTCAGATTACTTCTAGACCTCCACCCCAGATCCCACCTCACTCCTCCCCACTTTTCCAAAGTGGGCTGGCTCAGGGTGGAGGACAGAGTAAAACAACTTGCACTGAGCCTAGTCTATAAAATCCGCTACACCTCCCTGATACCGAAGTACATGTCAAACTACTTCCTTAATGTAAATGACCGCCATAACCACAACACCAGGGGGAGCTCCACTAACCATGTTAAACCCAGATTCCGAACTAACAAAGGTCTTAACTCATTCTCTTTCTATGCCACATCAATATGGAATGCACTCCCAACAGGTGTAAAAGAAAGGGCATCTCTATCCTCATTCAAAACCACACTAAAACAACACCTCCAGTCAATTACAACCCTAAACTAACACCCTCCCCTCCACATAATACCTCATCGGATTGTAAATAATCAAATGTAAATAATCAAATGTAGACACTTTTTGTTATACTTTCTGATCTCTCTCTCTATGTCCACTACTTGCTGTACATATCCTACCAAGTCAGTCCTACACTGTTTCAATGTCAATTTCTCTGATGATGCAATTGTTGATGCTGATTGTTGACTGAAGTGTTGATACCAACCAAACCTAACACCCCCCCACCCCCTACCCTCCACCTCCATATCCCACACCCCGGATTGTAAATAATGTAAATAATTAAATGTATATACTCTGATGATTATCTTGTGTGATGACTGTATTATGATGTTAGTATATATTTGATAGTATACTGTATATCTGTATCATGAATCAATTTAAGTGGACCCCGACTTAAACAGGTTGAAAAACTTATTCGGGTGTTACAATTTAGTGGTCAATTGTACGGAATATGTACTTCACTGTGCAATCTATTAATAAAAGTTTCAATCAATCAATGAAACGTCTTACAAATTCCACGTTTCTTTACTGATTCAAACATTTCAACGTCAAAGCATTGTTTATTCAAAACATGAGGCTGTATGTAATACCTGGAATGTCACATTTTACAGCCCGTAAATTCTAAACATTTTCACATCTCCAAAATGCCCACGTTTCCTCAATTTACCTTTTCTATCACACTAATTACCCATTGATTGTGAGCATTTTTTCAAACCACTCAAACATCAAAACAGTTAGGCTCACAATTAATCAAACTCCATGAAAGTAAAAAAAAAAAAAAATTCCTGAAATCCTACATTTTGCAAATTACCTGTATCTTTGATCTTCAGAAATGTTACAACTTTCACATTCCTCATTTACTTCAATCCAGCTTCAAAATATTCAGGTTAACTGTTTTCAACATTCTAGAAAACCAGTTTTCTCAGAATTCTGTTTTTTCTGGTACAGAAGAATCCCCATTAAAGTGGATGGCCTTTGTCCACATGAAATCTCACAATTTATATGATGCAAATGATCTTCAATCTTCAGAAATGTTACCACCTCTAAATTTCTCAACCGATTCAAAACATGTGCCTCATTCAAAACAATCAGTTTATTTGTTTTCGACATTCCGGAAATTCAGTTTTCCAGAGATTCCGCATTTTCTGGTGAAAAAAAATCCCCATTAAAACGCATGGCCTTGGCCCACATTTGTCAACTGATTTAAAACGACTCCAATATAAAAAAATTCAGATGAACAATTTTCAAACTGCTCAAAAATCAGAAATGATCTTTTGATCTACACAATTCTTACTCCTACCACATGTTCTCAACTGTTTCAAAACACGCTAGCGTCAAAATATACTTGAAAATCATGCGCGAAAATTCAGTTTTCCTGGAATTCCACATTTTTTGGTGAAAAAAATCTCCATTAAAATTGATGGCCTTTGTTCACATTTCTCAACTTTTTCAAACCATTCCAACACAGGTAAAAAAATAAGCATTACAATAATCAAACACCCAAAAATTCTAACTTCTCCTGCAATCCCACATTTTCCATAATGCAAATTCTCCTTTATCTTCAGATTTATTACTACTTCCACATTTCTCAACTGATTCAAACCATGCCAGCGTCAAGACATCCAGACTATCTATCTGGTTTCGGCATTCTAGAAATTCACAGATTTCCACATTTTCTGGTGGCCTTAATCGATTCAAACCATTAAAAAAAAAAAACAAGTTAACAATTTACCAATTCACATAATGTGCGGTAATCGTACATTTTGCATAAAGCTACAGCATTCTCAAGTTATACTCTTTCTTCGTACGTTTTAGGTTTCCTTGCTGCATGTGTGCCTTTTCATGGTGAGGACGACCGCTTGTGTAATCACTGGCAGCTTCGTCAAGATTGAGTACATGTGCTCGGACCACTCCTGTGCGCGAATTGAAGAGAAGCGCTGGTTAGCGTGGACATTCGTAGATGTTTAGCCCCCTGGTGAAGCAGAATCCCTGGAATGCAGACAAGGGCCGTTTCTGGACTGTAACTTTGGTCTTATAGCTAACAGGTGAGTACCAGACTTTTGCATGTCTGAGCACACTTTGTCGTGTAGGACAACATGGAGGACGTGTTTTTAGTTGGTCCTCGCGCAACACATTCCAGCTCACAAAAGAACAGAGGGTTTAAAGGTCTTTGACTGCCAGAAAGTGAGCCTGTCGCTCATCCCCTGTTCATAGAAAGATGTGTTTGCTCGTGAAACAGATAAGGGCGCTGGTGGACGGCCGCTAGGCTCGACACCTGTGCAGTAGGGACTTGGTGACAGGTAAGGTGAACGCATAAAGCCAGGGTTGTTTTTTGTTTGCACTGCGTAAGGCATCACCTTCCTGTCTTTGCCAGTCATTGCTTGCCCGCCTGGGCACGTCTCGGCTCACTTTTTGCACTGAGGCTCAGTTCTGCACATCTAAAGAGCTTAAAGGCCTACTAATACCTACTACTACCGACCACGCAGTCTGATAGTTTATATATCAATGATGAAATCTTAACATTGCAACACATGCCAATACGGCCGGGTTAACTTATAAAGTGACTTTTAAAACTTCCCGGGAAATATCCGGCTGAAACGTCGCGGTATGATGACGTATGCGCGTGACGAAGTCAGAGTAACGGAAGTTATGGTACCCGTAGAATCCTATACAAAAAGCTCTGTTTTCATTTCATAATTCCACAGTATTTTGGACATCTTTTGCAATTTGTTTAATGAACAATGAAGGCTGCAAAGAAGACAGTTGTAGGTGGGATCGGTGTATTAGCAGCGGACTACAGCAACACAACCAGGAGGACTTTGTTGGAGCGCTAGCCGCGCTAGCCGCACTAGCCGCCGACCTCACCTTGACTTCCTACGTCTCCGGGCCGCCAAATGCATCGGGTGAAGTCCTTCGTCCTTCTGCCGATCGCTGGAACGCAGGTGAGCACGGGTGTTGATGAGTAGATGAGGGCTGGCTGACGTAGGTGGAGAGCTAATGTTTTTAGCATAGCTCTGTGAGGTCCCGTTGCTAAGTTGCTAAGGTAGCTTCAATGGCGTCGTTAGCACAGCATTGTTAACCTTCGCCAGCCTGGAAAGCATTAACCGTGTATTTACATGTCCACGGTTTAATAGTATTGTTGATTTTCTATCTATCCTTCCTTCTATCCTTTATTTTTTTGTTTCTATATGCAGTTAAAGCACGATGCTATCACGTTAGCTCGTAGCTAAAGCATTTCGCCGATGTATTGTCGTGGAGATAAAAGGCACTGAATGTCCATTTTGCGTTCTCGACTCTCATTTTCAAGAGGATATAGTATCCGAGGTGGTTTAAAATACAAATCCGTGATCCACAATAAAAAAAGGAGAGTGTGGAATCCAATGAGCCAGCTTGTACCTAAGTTACGGTCAGAGCGAAAAAAGATACGTCCATCACTGTCTCTCAAGTCCTTCACTGTAACGTTCCTCATCTACGAATCTTTCATCCTCGCTCAAATTAATGGGGTAATCGTCGCTTTGTCGGTCCGAATCTCTCTCGCTCCATTGTAAACAATGGGGAATTGTGAGGAATACTAGCTCCTGTGACGTCACGCTACTTCCGGTACAGGCAAGGCTTTTTTTTATCAGCGAGCAAAAGTTGCAAACTTTATCGTCGATTTTCTCTATTAAATCCTTTCAGCAAAAATATGGCAATATCGCGAAATGATCAAGTATGACACATAGAATGGATCTGCTATTCCCGTTTAAATAAATAAAAATCATTTCAGTAGGCCTTTAAAGACATTGCCTTTAAAACAATAACATAAGTTTATTTGATTTCAACAATTATTACTGCATCATGTTGAGAGACACTTCAAGCACTTCTTTTATTGTCCACTGATATCTAATATTTGTATTATTACAAAACCGAAAACCAGTGAAGTTGGCACGTTGTGTAATTCGTAAATAAAAACAGAAAACATTGATTTGCAAATCATTTTCAACTTATATTCAATTGAATAGACTGCAAAGACAAGATATTTAATGTTTGAACTGAGAAACTTGTTTTTTTTTGCAAATAATCATGAAGTTAGAATTTAATGGCAGCTACACATTGCAAAAAGTCGGCACTGTGGTACATGGCCTTTCCTTTTAACAACACTCAGTAAATGTTTGGGAACTGAGGAGACCAATTTTTGAAGCTTTTCAGGTGGAATTCTTTCCCATTCTTGCTTGATGTACAGCTTAAGTTGTTCAACAATCCGGGGTCTCCGTTGTGGTATTTTAGGCTTCATATTGCGCCACACATTTTCAATGGGAGACAGGTCTGGACTACAGGTAGGCCAGTCTAGTACCCGCACTCTTTTACTATGAAGCTACGCTGTTGTAACATGTGGCTTGGCATTGTCTGCTGAAATAAGCAGGGGCGTCCATGGTAACGTTGCTTGGATGGCAACATATGTTGCTCTAAAACCTGTATGTACCTTTCAGCATTAATGGTGCCTTCACATATGCGTAAGTTACCCATGCCTTGGGCACTAATACACCCCCATACCATCACAGATGCTGGCTTTTGAACTTTGCGCCTGTACCAATCCGGATGTTTATTTTCCTCCTTGTTCCGGAGGACACGACTTCCACAGTTTCCAAAGACAATTTGGAATGTGGACTCGTCAGATCACAGAACACTTTTACACTTTGCATCACTCCATCTTAGATGAGCTCAGGCACAGCGAAGCCGGCGGCGTTTCTGGGTGTTGTTGACAAACGGCTTTTGCTTTGCATAGTAGAGTTTTAACTTGCATTTACAGATGTAGCGACCAACTGTAGTTATTGACAGTGGTTTTCTGAAGTGTTCCTGAGCCCATGTGGTGATATCCTTTACACACTGATGTCACTTTTTGAAGCAGTACCGCCTGAGGGATCGAAGGTCCGTAATATCATCGCTTACGTGCAGTGATTTCTCCAGATTCTCTGAACCTATGATATTATGGACCGTAGATGGTGAAATCCCTAAATTCCTTGCAATAGCTGGTTAAAATTTTTTGTTCTTAAACAATTTGCTGAGGCATTTGTTCACAAAGTGGTGACCCTCACCCCATCCTTGTTTGTGAATGACTGAGCATTTCATGGAATCTACTTTTATACCCAATCATGGCACCCACCTGTTCCCAATTAGCCTGTTCACCTGTGGAATGTTCCAAAAAGGTGTTTGATGAGCATTCCTCAACTTTCTCAGTCTTATTGCCACTTGTGCCAGCTTTTTTGAAACATGTTGCAGGCATCAATTTCCAAATGAGCTAATATTTGCAAAATATAACAAAGTTTTCCAGTTTGAACGTTAAGTATCTTGTCTTTGCAGTCTATTCAATTGAATATAGGTTGAAAAGGATTTGCGGATCATTGTATTCTGTTTTTATTTACCATTTACACAACGTGCCAGCTTCACTGGTTTTGGGGTTTGTACATTGGAAGTGGGAAGTGGGAGCTTGGAATGACGTCAGAGCCGAAGTGAGAGCGTTCCAGTTACGATGTCGGAAATCAAGATGGCCTCATCCACGACAGTTATTTTTGTGCTTGCCTTGTCTGAATATAAACATTTTATGGGAAAATATGTACTCTTCCTCCAAACCTTAAAACACGTTGGATGAAGCGGAAACACTAACATGGAAGTATTATAGTAGCAAAATTATTTGCAAACATGTATCTCAATCTGTGCGCGTGTAACCAGATTTGCACATTAATTTGTGTGTCTGTATACACATGTGAGTGTGTGTATTCAGATCCGCTTGACTTTTGTGACACTTCTGTCGTGTAAGATTTGAGCGCGCACATCCAGATTTGTGAGCGTGTAATACAGTTTGTGCGCACACATTCAGAAGTGCATGCGTGTAATACAATCTGCGTGTGCGTATCTGAGGTGTGTCTACATTTAACCAACCACGAAAGACACCATGCAATTTAAATCAATTAGAAACAACATACAGCTGAGGTGCGTGAAAGAGACTTGGTCCGGGATTGGTTATTTTGATCAATCAATCAGAGTTGCTCGAACTACGGCAAGGTTGCGAAAACCAAAAATTATTATTATTTTAAAAAATATAGAGTATAGTGAATGAGGAATACAAGCGTGAAACAATGTCAAATGTGGCGTGAGAAAGGGTTGAATTGCGTGACTGTCACTTTCAAAGCGTGAAGCTTGGCAGCTCTGAGCAAGTGTTCGAGTTTGGTCCATCGTTGTTGACATCATTGCGGAATACCATTAAACACTAGTGGTGAGTATAAGGAAAGGCAAGGTGGAGTTACAGACAAACAACTCTTTTTACACATTCAAATCGCTGTACAGACAGATCGAAATAACCAATCCCAGACCAAGCCATCAATCCACTGTGCCTACTTTTAACCAACCACAGAAGACACTACACAATTCAAACCAATCAGAAACAACGTAAGGCGGGTCTTGGCTTCTCTCTTTCACGCACCTAGGCTATATGTTGTTTCTGATTGGTTTAAATTGCGTAGTGTCTTCCGTGGTTGGTTATATGTAGGCACACCTCAGATATGCACACGCAGATTTTATTACACGCACGCACTTCTAAATTCGCGCGCACAAGTTGTATTACACACTCATGAATCTAGATGCGCTCGCTCAAATCGTGTGTGTCACATAAGTCACGTGTAAGTAGACAGCCCATCAAGGGTTCTTTCTGAATACATACGCGGATCAGAATACACACACGCCCAGATTGAGATACACGTTTGCAAATAATTTTGCTACAAAAATGAAACTTTTGTTTCATTTGACCACAGAAATTTCCTCCAGAAGGTCTTATCTTTGTCCATGTGATTTCAGATGAAACAAAAATTTAGCTGTTTGACCACAATACCCAGCAATATGTTTGGAGGAGAAAAGGTCAGGCCTTTAATCCCAGGAACACCATGTCCACCGTCAAGCATGGTGGTGGTAGTATTATGCTCTAGGCCTGTTTTGCTGCCAATGGAACTGGTGCTTTAAATGGGACAATGAAAAAGGAGGATTACCTCCAAATTCTTCAGGACAACCTAAAATCATCAGCCCGGAGGTTGGGTCTTGGGCGCAGTTGGGTGTTCCAACAGGACAATGACCCCAAACACACGTCAAAAGTGGTAAAGGAATGGCTAAATCAGGCTAGAATTAAGGTTTTAGAATGGCCTTCCCAAAGTCCTGACTTAAACGTGTGGACAATGCTGAAGAAACAAATCCATGTCAGAAAACCAACAAATTTAGCTGAACTGCACCAATTTTGTCAAGAGGAGTGGTCAAAAATTCAACCAGAAGCTTGTGGATGGCTACCAAAAGCGCCTTATTGCAGTGAAACTTGCCAAGGAACATGTAACCAAATATTAACATTGCTGTATGTATACTTTGTACCCAGCATATTTGCTCACATTTTCAGTAGACCCATAATAAATTAATAAAAGAACCAAACTTCATGAATGTTTTTTAATTTTATTTTTTATTTATTTATTTTTAACACATTTATTAATCAATTAACAAAACAATACACAACAATACCACAACAATGCAATCCAATTCCAAAACCAAACCCGTCCCAGCAACATTAAGAATAACAACAAACAGAGCAATTGAGAGCAATTGAGGACACACAAACACGACACGGAACAATACAAATGTAGTGAAACAAAAATGAACATCATCGACAACAGCATCAACATTAGCAACAATTTCAAAATAGCAGTGATTAAAAAAACCCTTATTGATATTATCATTAAAAACATTAATAAAAAAAATTTAAAAAAAAATTGAAATGAACAATAGTGTCACAGTGGCCCACACCTGCATCACATCTCACAAGCTTGACAACACACTGTGTGCAATATTTTCCACAAAGATATAGTAAGTCATATTTTGGTTCATTTAATAGTTGAAACAAATTTAAATAATGGATCCCATATTCCAATATATGACTCATTATTATCTAAACTAAATGCAGTTTGTTCTACTGATATCATCTCCATAGCTTGTGTGTACCAGTCAGTATGAGTTGGACTATCAACAGCTATCCATTTTTTTTTTATATATTACCCTTTTTGTTATTATGCATGTTGAAAGAAAAGCATTTTTACTCTTTGATGACACGTTACTAAATTGATGTAGATCCCCAAGAATACAAGTTTGCAGTGTCATTGGGATGTTTACATTAAGTAACGTGATTGCTTCTTTTGTTGTTTTCAACCATAACTCTTTTATTCTCTGACATTCCCACAATAAATGAACAAGAGTTCCCTCAGCTGCCCGACACTTCATACATAACTTGCTATCTACAACACCAATTTTAAATAGCTGAGAAGATGTAAAACACAATCTATTCAATATCTTAAATTGAGTCAGTTTATCTTTAATGCTTCTAAAGGGCTTATTGGCATTTTTCCAAATATCATTCCATGATATGTCTCTTTCATCTAAAATGCCCAAATCCATCATCAATTTCCGAACACATGCATCATTTGCATTTCTAGTGTGGTGTTCATTTATTATTCCATAAAATAGTTTAATTAATTTCTTAATTGTATCTTGATTAAAAAGTGCCTCTTCCAGTTCATGGCTATTTAAAGACATACTTTCAGAGGATATGCATTTATTTACAGCGTGTTTTAAAGAGATAAAATTTAAAAAATGATTTCTGGGTACATTATATTGTTCAACTAAATCATTGAACGGTTTAAAAGAGTTTTTATTAATAATATGATGAGGTTTAGTAATACCTCTGTCTTTCCATGTTGTCCATTTAACCACATTTTTATTAATTATGAATGTTTTTTGTGATCAACAAGTATGTGCTCCAATCACTCTATCACACAAAAATAAGAGTTGTAGAAATTATTGGAAACTCAAGACAGCCATGACATTATGTTCTTTACAAGTGTATGTAAACTATATATATATGTGTATATATATATATATATATATATATATATATATATATATATATATATATATATATATATATATATATATATATATATATATATATATATATATATATATAATACATGTGTATATATGTAATGTTCTAGGGTTACGTGATATAGACAATATACGATATAAATGGTATACATTTGGCCGACGCTAGAGCTTCTAATATGCTATCGTTATATCGTGATAATCATGTTGTTGATGACACAGTCTAGCTGTGTGACACAAATTTGACATCGACAAGCGAACATCTTCAACATAATGCAACATTCTTGCTAGCGGCTAATGTTCCTCAACTGTGCAAAGCCACTTTTAAGTCAGCAATCTGTTGTACATTAATAGTTTTGAGAAAATTATACAACTCAAAATGTTTTCATGTTACTGCATAAAATTAGAAGCCCTTGTAACCCGTTATTTAATATTTAAATGCAGAAAAACATATAGAGATACGGTACCGCAGGAGGCTGCAATATATATCACTATTAAGATTTTAGGCTGTTATTTATTGTACAAACCCTGTTTCCATATGAGTTGGTAAATTGTGTTAGATTTATATATAAACGGAATACAATGATTTGCAAATCATTTTCAACTCATATTCAGTTGAATATGCTACAAAGACAACATATTTGATGTTCAAACTGATAAACGTTTTTTTTTTTGCAAATAATCATTAACTTTAGAATTTGATGCCAGCAACACTTGACAAAGAAGTTGGGAAAGGTGGCAATAGATACTGATAAAGTTGAAGAATGCTCATCAAACACTTATTTGGAACATCCCACAGGTGAACAGGCAAATTGGGAACAGGTGGGTGCCATGATTGGGTATAAAAGTAGATTCCATGAAATGCTCAGTCATTCACAAACAAGGATGGGGCGAGGATCACCACTTTGTCAACAAATGCGTGAGCAAATTGTTGAACAGTATAAGAAAAACCTTTCTCAACCAGCTATTGCAAGGAATTTAGGGATTTCACCATCTACGGTCCGTAATATCATCAAAGGATTCAGAGAATCTGGAGAAATCACTGCACGTAAGCAGCTAAGCCCGTGACCTTCGATCCCTCAGGCTGTACTGCATCAACAAGCGACATCAGTGTGTAAAGGATATCACCACATGGGCTCAGGAACACTTCAGAAACCCACTGTCAGTAACCACAGTTGGTCGCTACATCTGTAAGTGCAAGTTAAAACTCTCCTATGCAAGGCGAAAACCGTTTATCAACAACACCCAGAAACGCCGTCAGCTTTGCTGGGCCTGAGCTCATCTAAGATGGACTGATACAAAGTGGAAAAGTGTTCTGTGGTCTGACGAGTCCACATTTCAAATTGTTTTTGGAAACTGTGGACGTCGTGTCCTCCGGACCAAAGAGGAAAAGAACCATCCGGATTGTTATAGGTGCAAAGTTGAAAAGCCAGCATCTGTGATGGTATGGGGGTGTATTAGTGCCCAAGACATGGGTAACTTACACATCTGTGAAGGCGCCATTAATGCTGAAAGGTACATACAGGTTTTGGAGCAACATATGTTGCCATCCAAGCAACGTTACCATGGATGCCCCTGCTTATTTCAGCAAGACAATGCCAAGCCACGTGTTACATCAACGTGGCTTCATAGTAAAAGAGTGCGGGTACTAGACTGGCCTGCCTGTAGTCCAGACCTGTCTCCCATTGAAAATGTGTGGTGCATTATGAAGCCTAAAATACCACAACAGAGACCCCCGGACTGTTGAACAACTTAAGCTGTACATCAAGCAAGAATGGGAAATAATTCCGTTTGTATTTACATCTAACACAATTTCCCAACTCATATGGAAACGGGGTTTGTATATATTATATAAAAATATAATATAATAATATAATATATCAGTATATATTATATACTGTATATATAATATGTAAATATTGCATATGTTATATTTTATTTACATTTTTAGTCCATACCTTTTTGTGCCCTTGTGTGCATTATCCTTTCCATCCTTTGTAACTGAGCTACTGTATGGAACAATTTCCCTTGTGGATCAATAAAGTTTGTCTAAGTCTAATAGGTTCTAAAAGAGTTAAATTAAAGTTGCGACTAGAGTTGAGGAAAGAGTACAAACAAATCGCAATGTGCCTGGTATTCAAAATACTCAGAGAAACTGTCCCCAAGTACCTGTCCAACTATTTCCCCAGAGTAAGTGATGCTCACAGGTACTACACGAGTTCCTCAGACCTTGTCCCCCCCAAATTCAAGACTCTCATGGGAAAAAATGCATTCTACTATTTTGCCACCACACAGTGGAATGCACTACCAACAGACATTAAAATTCGAGCTTCCCAACTAAATTTTAAAACTGCCATAAAATCATGGCTCAGCTCAACCTCTACCTGATCTGAACCTAAATTGATCCCCAGCAACTCTTCGAAGCATCAAGCTGGTTTATATGAGGTTATGGTGTATATATGTTTTCTCATTCTGTTTTGCACACTCTTGGAGTCAACATGTGCATAGTCATGTACATAGTGTCATGTACATAGTGTATATATATACCCCCCCCCCCCCATTGTTTGTATATATTGCTTTTCAAATCACCTGACATGTGATTTTTTTAATGTAATTTTTTATATACATGTTACAGGTTATATATATTTTATTATTGAATGTATCAAATGTGATGAATATTTAATGGTCCACAATGGAAACAAGACTTTTGGCTTTTAAGTTAAGTTAAAGTACCAATGATTGTCACATACACACTAGGTGTGGCGAAATTATCTGCATTTGACCCATCACCCTTGATCACCCCCTGGGAGGCGAGGGGAGCAGTGAGCAGCAGCGGTGGCCGCGCCCGGGAATCATTTTTTGGTGATTCAACCCCCAATTCCAACCTTTGTTGCTGAGTGCCAAGCAGGGAGGTAATGGGTCCAATTTTTATAGTCTTTGGTATGACTCGGCCGGGGTTTAAACTCACGACCTACCAATCTCAGGGCAGACACTCTAACCACTTTGTGCCATCCATTTGCCTTTTTAAAGCATTACATGGATTCAATTCTTTAATATGTCAATACACTTCTCAATCAATCAATCAAAACTCCACATAGCAATGTTTTTTTGGCGAGGACAAATATTTTTCTGCCTTATTTGACATTTTTACCAGGACAAGATAACATATTACAAATGAAGTCACCAGAGAAACTCAGTACCGGTACATAAAATATTGAAGTGCTTTTTAGTTGTATTGTTCAGGTGTCCCTAATGGAGAGTCCCTGCATGCTTCATTTATGCTCATTTCAACGGTGCGTGTGCGTAAAAGTGTGGGTGCGTGTGCGTGCGCATGTGTGTGTGTGCGTGTTTAAAAAAAAGTGTGAGTAATCCGTGTTATCATCACCTGATCAGTCTCGCCTCGCCCCATTTTTTTTCTTTTTTTTTTCTTCGGACCTTCCAGCCAGCTGCTGGTGCGCAGCAGGATCTCCTTTGGATGTGAAACTTGTAAAAAGCTCAGGTTCGGAAAGTGGCAGAAAGCAAAGAAGGGGAGGGTCGCTGCGTGGATTTGTCCTGATGGAAGCTGCTGTGAAGATCTCCTCCTCATCCTCCTTAATCTCTCTCGGCCTGCGTGGATGATGACACGCGGATGGAGCACCATGGATTAGACAACGCTCCTTCATTTCCCTTTTAAACACGCATTTTTTTCAATCGAATTCGGAATACAAAGTGTTCAAGTTTGGAGGCGCAGCGACGGTAAGATCTGCGTGGACTTACTTTGTTTTTAAAGTGGTTGCGTCATCGCTTTTATTAGTTTGTTCAAGTTATTTCTTCGAGGAGATGGCTGCGCACATAAGGAGACATTATCATTTTAAATGTTCTATTGTTCATGTGGCGATCAACTCCATTATGTTGTGCAAATAACATTCTAAACTCGGAGTTTGAACCGTGCTGCACATAAAACGAGTGTTCAAAGGCTCCTGGGGCCATTTGTCCCCCAACATACACTGTAAATGCTCAAAATAATTATAGTAAGTAGTGTAAACTTAAAAAGTTGTTAAAAGTTGTACTTTCTTAAAAATGTTGAGTGTGAGTAACATTTTTCTTCTTTTTAAGTTTAATAAACTTGTTATTTTTGGTTAATATTAACTTGTTTGCAGATTATGTAACTGCTACTTAAAACAATTAACTCACAGTTACTTAAAACGCAGTGGATTGAACATAATTTTGTCTTATTTTGAAAGAACAAATCATTAAATCGAATCAAGAATGAATTAAGAATGAATCAATCGCATTATAGATTTGTATTGTTATTATACTCTGTGTGTGTATGTATATATAAATTATTACATACACGCACACACACACACACACGGAGGAATTGCTTTTATTTTGTAGCATTTGCGTGCACTTCCTCTTAAGGCAGCAAACACCAGGAAGAACATTTTTGAGTTGGCTTAATTGGTAAGTTTAATTCAATTATAATTTAATATAAACTCCAAATATTTACGATCCGATATACTCAAATATTTGAGTTTATGAATTCAAAAAATATTTAATATCACTTTTTTTGTGTTCTGCTTACTTTTACGGGTTTACAGTGTATAAAACATCCATAATGGCTAAAACATACAACGGTAATGGCCTATTGCAATTATATATTTCATTGTTTTATCATATTATTTACCTAAGTGGTTTTAGTGGCTTACAGCATGTTTAAAACACTTAATAGAACTTTTTTTTTTTTTTAAAGTGAGCCTCTCCTTCATAGAATATAATACAGGAGTGTCCAACTCATTTTCATCATCGGGCCCCTTGTAACAGGATGTGCCACATGATATTAATACATTATTTGATTATTGTATGCCAACAAACTGATGGAAAAAATGACTTTGCAAACAGAAGGCAAGGTGACAAGCAGAAAAAAGGCTAGAAATAGCTTATTGCGTCAAAAAATATTGAGTCAAGATTTTTTTACACATTTGACACAAATGAGGAAACAAGTTATTGAGACATTTCCGCCGTTTTGTGGGCCGTATAAGATGAAGCGGCGTTCCAAATGTGGCCCTCAGGCCTTGCGTTTGTCACCTGGGGTTATTATAGTTTTGGCCTCGACTATCACAAAATACTTTTTCTTGAGCAAATTAGTGACATTTTCCGCATAAAATAGCAACAAAAAATCGGTTTATTCTGACTTTTAACATAAGATATAGTACAGGGGTCCCCGAACTACAGTCCCAAGTTTAAAAAATTAAAAATTAAATTTTTGTAAATGTATTTTTTCTTTTTAAATCTGTCCTTCCTAATCCATTTTTTACCGCTTGTAACTCTCAGTGTCTCCTAGCCGCTCAGGCAAATCATATTGTCTAAAAATGCATTTTCCCATCGATAACGTGACATCCCTCTTGGCATATTTCTTTACTTTTGTGTCTCTGAAAATCCATTTATGTGCGTCTTAGTCATGTAAGTCATGCCGCAGTAAAACCTGTCAGTGAGGAGACATTTCTAATGTGTTTTCCATTTACTACACGGAGAAAAACTACAGTTTTATCTCCACATTTAAGGAATTTATATTATTGCAAAAAAATGAAAGTATGAACAAACAATTAGAATTGTGTTTTCTCTCTCTGACTTAAATGTACTAAATATGTAATAGCTTTGTCTCCAATGGAATACTTCCATTATACATGTCAATACTGTGTACACTGCATACAGAAGTACCTCTGTGTTTGCAGGCAATATGTTCCAAAAGTAGACAGAATCTTATGTAGTGTACTATACTGTAATTTAGTAGTGTAAATCCAATTATAATGGGAACACAAAACACATTTATAGAGAATAATTGTGGTTTTACGTGCATAAAACACATTGAAAATACATACAAATGACAGCTAGTATGAACTTTTAACATCACTTTTATCTAGGGGTATGCCAACAAACTGATGGAAAAAAAATACTTTGCAATCAGAAGGCAAGGTGACAAGCAGAAAAAAGGCTTGAAAAAGCTTTTTGCGTCAAAAATATTAAGTTTTTTTACACATTTAACACAAATGAGGAAAAAAGTTATTGAGACATTTCCGGCGTTTTGTGGGCCGTATAAGATGAAGTGGGGTTCCAAATGTGGCCCTCAGGCCTTGCGTTTGTCACCTGGGGTTATCATAGTTTTGGCCTCGACTATTACAAAATACTTTTTCTTAAGCAAATTAGTGACATTTTCCGCACTGTATAGAAACATACAATTTGTTTATGCTGACTTTTGACAAAAGTTTAGTTTAGTCTTTATTTGAAGGGACGATGCACAGAAACATTAAGCTCAAAGACAGATATGTTCTGCTCATTTCCATCTGCAGTACCTGGCACCTAAATTAAAGAGATACAAAAAACATGCAATAAAATTATAACAATACAATTATACTATAGCATGTAATCAAATGAAGAAAAGTCATAAAATGCCCTTTCATTGACACATACTTATTATACAATAAAACCACCCCTCCTTTACATCATAACACATAGACAATACATGCTCTTGTTCACATCTTTCATCATTTGTAAAAACAACTATGATTTTAACAAGCACACCTTACAGCAAAATGTTGTCATGCATAAATATAATACACATTAAGTTGACATGTCAAACATAGTGCCCACCTGTGTAAGCAGCTTTGATTGCTCCAAATCCACTCTTTACTTTAATTGTGAATAATCTGTTGGACTTTTCAAGTTTGTTGTGAGATAGATGTAGTTTATGGGGAAAATGAGATTAAAAATGCAAAAAAAAAAAAAGTTATGAAAATGACTTTTTCTTTTGTCACCTATTTGTCACTTAGGCTACTTTTGCTTTTTTAAACGGGCCCACTCCATGACTTATTCTAAAAAGCTCTTTTGATAATTGCAAATAAACATTCAGGCCAAAAAACAAGGAGTTATGGGGGAAAAAGTAAAATATAAACAAAAAAAACACACATAGAAAACAAAAAATAGTATTCTGTAAGCAGGCACTGATCATTCACTCAATCAATCAATCAATCAATCAATCGATCAATCAATAGATCAGTCTGATTACACAAATAATGCAACAAGAGAAGTATTCCACACTTCTATTTTATTAAGTAAATCAAAATCAACAATATTATTTGCCTGTGAGGCTGGACATTTTTTAATGTTTTTATTTTATTTTTTATAAATGGCTGTGATGATAATGTCAATGAGGGATTTCTAATCACTGCTATGTTGGAACTCTTATTAATATTGACACTGTTGTTGATACTATTCATTTTTGTTTGACTACTTTTGGATTGCTTTGTGTCATGTTTGTGTGTCCTCTCTCAATTGCTCTGTCGATTGCTATTCTAAATATTTAGTTTTGGAATTGGAATTGTATTATTATGCAGCTGAGATAGGCTCCAGCACCCCCCGCGACCCCGAAAGGGACGAGCGGTAGAAAATGGATGGATGGATGGATGGATGGATGGTGTTATTGTGTATTATTTTGTTGGACCTATAAATAATTTAAAAAAAAATATATATATATATATATATAAACAAAAAATCAACAATATTATTTGTCCGTGAGGCTGGACAGGACATGTTTAAAAAAATATTAATTTAAAAATAAATACATAAATTAATAACTTATTTGGAACATGTTGAACAATTTTGCCCCATGAAGAAGCGGAGCTTGCCTTCTGCCGTCATTTAATAGTGGTATCAGTCACTGTGCTTCAATAGTTCTTCTTCGTACTTTGTGTGCACCATATGCTTGTACTCTATGTTAACACTCACTGTGCTTCAATGGTTCTTCTTTGTACTTTGTGTGCAAAATATGCTTATACCGTATCTTAACAGTCGCTGTACTTCAATAGTTCTTCTCTACACTTTGGAGCACCCTATGTTTATATAGTTTCTTCACAGTCACTGTGCTTCAATATCAATCAAAGATCAATCAAATATTATTCATATTATATAATGTGCTTCAAAAGTTCTTCTCTATACTTTTTGAGCACCATATGCTTACAGTTTTTTTTAAAGTCACTGTGCTTCAATAGTTCTTTTATATACTTTCTGAGCACCAAATATTTTATTTTAATTTTTTCAAACCAGCCAACCATTTGTACAATGTTTTTGGGAAATGTTAGGACACCCCCATCCAAAGCCTTAACTTCTTAAAAGAGCACCACCATAAATGGCAAAGAGGAAAAAGTGTGATGATAACCACAAAACCAAAACTTTATTATAAGGCTGCTCGGTACAACATGACAAGTGTTTTTGATCAAATATCAACTATTATGCACGTATCTCTGTCTAAGTGCACCGTTAGATAACTTTGGCTTGTGTTGCTGGGATCCTTTCTAAGGTGCAGTCATGTGGCAGAGCCTTCTCACTTGCTGCGCCCTGTTCGCTGTCTACGAAGCGGCGCCGCTCGCACACATCAACCGCCTGGCGCTGTTTCCTGACAAGAGTGCCTGGTGCGAGGCCAAGAACATCACGCAGATAGTCGGGCACACGGGATGTGAAGCTCGCTCCATTCAAAACAGGTCAGAAAAAAATCTAACTCGACTATTTCTTTACTTTTGTGTCTCTGAAAATCCATTTGTGTGCGTCTCTCCAAGTAAGTCATGCCGCAGTAAAACGTGTCAGTGAGGAGACATTTCTAATGTGTTTTCCATTTACTACATGCAGAAAAACTACAATATTATCTCCAGCTTTAAGGAATTGATATCATTGCAAAAAAATGAAAGTATGCACAAATAATTAGAATTGTGTTTTCTCTCCGTGACTTAAATGTACTAAATATGTAATAGCTTTGTCTCCAATGGAATACTTCTATTATACACGTCATTACTGTGTACACTGCATACAGAAGTACCTCGGTGTTTGCAGGCAATATGTTCCAAAGGTAGACGGAATATTATGTACTGTACTATACTGTAATGAAGTAGTGTAAATCCAATTATAATGTGAACACTAAACACATTTATAGAGAATAATTATGGTTTTACATGCATAAAACAAAGTGAAATGCATACAAATGACGACTAGTATGAACTTTTAACATCACTTTTATCTTGGGGTGAGTAGCGACAGGTGGGGCCCTAAATATTTGATCTTTTTCATAGTATTTGCTTATTATTATTATTAGATTCCTGAAGGGCACCCACCATGAAGCTAATGCCACATCCTCACGTACACACACTCCATATGTTTACATGCACTAAAAACAAAATATTAACTTATTTTGGTTGAAACTAGATTTTTATTTTTTTTAAACATTTTTAAAATATGTTTCTATGTAGCTTGTAATGTCTCCAAGATTTTACATGGAAACATCTTTGATAGTGTTGTTTTTTAATTATCTGATTAATGCAGATATCATAATATTATATCGTTATTATAGTTATAATTATTTGTGCATCTAATGGGGATTACACATTCCTAATATAACTAGGACCAAAATGATTCAATCGCTATATAAATGACATTTGTAAAGTTACAAAAGATTTAACGTTAGTATTATTTGCGTATGAAACAACAACGTTTTGTTCAGGAGAGAATACACAGAAGCTAATACAAATAATAACAGAAGAAATGAACAAATTAAAAAGATGGTTTAACAAAAACAGACTATCTTTGAATCTCAGTAAAACTAAAATAATGCTATTTGGTAACAGTAGAAGAGAAAGTCAAACACAAATACAAATAGACAGAATAGAAATTGAAAGAGTAAATGAAACCAGATTTCTAGGCATACAACATAAAGTAGCAAGAAACACGTTAATAGTGAATAAAGCAAAACATGTTCTAGACCAAAAATCACTTCATATTCTCTACTGCTCACTAGTGTTACCATATCTGAGTTATTATGTAGAAATATGGGGAAATAACTACAAAAGTACACTTCATTCATTAACGGTGTTACAAAAAAGATCAGTTAGAATAATACATAATGTTGGATATAGAGAACATACAAACCCTTTATTTATTGAATCAAAGATACTGAAATTCCACGACATAGTCAATTTGCAAACAGCTAAAATTATACACAAAGCAAACTATAACCTGCTACCTAAGAATGTACAACATTTCTTCTCAAAAAAAGAGGAGAAAAATTTAATTCAAAACATTCGTATGCACGTACAACACTTAAGACCTTCAGTATATCAGTATGTGGAATTAAATTATGGAATGGATTAAGCAAAGCAATCAAACAATGTACTAATATGATCCACTTCAAGAAACTCTTCAGACTTAAAGTGTTTACAAAGTACAAAGAAGAAGAACCATGATAAACATTCTGAATTTATTTCATCCATCCATTCATTTTCAAAATAATTTTACTCATCTCACCTTTTGAAATATAATTTACCTCACCGAGTATTATATATTTATTTATTTATTTATTTGTATTGTGATTACTTATGGAGTATATTGTGAATAAATTGAGAACAGGAAGTGAACAAAGGTTTTAACAACTGTTATGTAAAAGAAAAGGGGCAGGATTAAATAAGCTCTGCTTCTTCCTACTCCTTTTCGAACATGTTGAAAAGAGAAACTGGAAATTGTGATGTATCATGTTGTATGCTTGCATGTTCCAAATAAAAATAAACTCAAACTCAAAATAAACTCAAACTCAATATGACTCAAACTCAATATGACTCAAACAACCTTATTATTGAACATTGAAAGCAACATTTATTACATCTGTACTTTTATGAAATATTTCATAACTAAAGGATTCAAATGAAAGAAAACAATATTTAAATATTTACAAAAGCCCAGGCCATTATTATGTGGCCCACCTTTGGTGGTTCTGGCCCAAAACAACTGCATAGAGTGTTTATGCCAAGGCTACTGAATTCCATACTTTTATAGGGGCCGACAGAATTTTGTAAGTACTACCGGGTACCGATTCACATAAAATCACTTCACGTCACGTCCGGTTGCAGACGCCTTGAACGCCTGGCGGGTAAACAAGCACTCAGAGGGGACTCAGGCATACTGCCTCTCGGTAATGTTGCAATTTTCCTTGCCAACAAAGCAAGTATGCCTGATAGAAAACACGCAAATGTATTTTCCAAAATGCACTAGTTTGACACTAATATGCCATATACATGCTACTGATTAGCATATGTGATTTTACATGGCGACCTCTAAATTTGGTAATTAAAACTACAACTAAAATGAATGTTACAATGAAATAGCTGGTGTGTAATAAGTACGATACCTACAGTATAAACACTCTGTAGGGTGCAACAAAAAATTAGATTCTCTTCAATGCCAAAGACTACTTTCTGGCTAGGCAACACTCCGTAGCCTGTACACTACTGCCATCTAACATCTTGGAATTGCAACTACAAGCAAAGTCTACTTTATAAAACTTACAAATGAGACTCAAAAGGGTAAGAAAACAATATATAACAACTGTACAGCACAGTTATCATTATTGGATCTCTGTTTGATGTAAGAAAAATAATGTTTTGTTATTAAACAATTACATTTTTTTAATCAAATGGACACCTGAAAATTGAAAACCGCCATCGATTTCCACCTACCGGAAATTGGTAGCGTATCGATTGAAATGTAAAAGGCACCCATCCCTAATTTTACCTTTAATTGAAGACTTTTGTTGGCATTGAGAAGGTGCCAGTCTCATGGACGCCACCCTCGTACTTTGCGAGGAGTTCTTTCTAGAATTGAGTAGTGTTTCTCACCTTCCTCATTGAAGTGCTGGCACTCACAACTTTCTGTGGCCCCATGGTGAATTATTTAGTAGAGAGACTGAGTCACCAACATGTGGACTTTTTATTTTGGGTTCTCGGTGCTACAGAACAATATGCAGGCAAACAGACAAGTCTATGTGCAATGATTGGCTGAATAATGGCCAGGGGCAAAATGTTGACATTTGTGAAAAATCAAAAATACTGTACTTTTTTACAGAGTGCATGTAGCGTCCCAAATCTGTCACTTAACCAGAAACGACGATCGCAATACAGTACTGACCTTTTTCTTGTGTTAATTGTAAGGACTTCAGATGGTTCGAGCTTCAATGGGGCACTGAGCCCATGTTGGGGAAGTGTGCGTGCAGGCTTCCCAGCATGCCTTGGGTTCCTGTAGATCGCTATATGAGCGAGACAGTGGTTTAAGTTGACGACCCTGTGCTCTTTTCTGCTGTGTAGGTTTGCTAGGAGGCTACAGTATAAAAGCACTTCCTTATAGCAAGTTCAAGTTTTCTATTGACCATTTCCACACATACACATCATCGACCTGGTGACACAGAGGAGAAAGTTGGAAGCTAGTTCGCAAACAATCAAACAAGGAGTTATTGTGCTCATTGTAAGATAATGTTGATTAATAAAGCAAAGTCATTAAACAAGTGTCTTTTTTATCGCTAGATTGTTATTTCCTGTATTTTCATTGACCAAAAAAGGTCCACATATGTGCCACGACACAGTGGTTGGGAGTCACAGGTCGAGCTGACGCAGAAAAGTGGGATGGAATTGTTTTTTGACTCCTCACCGGCCACTTGTTGCTAGGCAGAATTCACAGGGCTCAAGCATACCTGAGACATCGGCCAATGAAAAAACAAATAGCAAATGCCAGTCCCGCCCACTCAGCTGTTGTTTATGTTGGTTATTTGTCCTCCATGAAAGCGGAGCTCTTTGCACGCAGCCATGATTCAGCATTGTTACTCGTGCCATCACTCCATAACACAACAAAGCATTAGTGCACTTTTTCCAACTTCTTGGATTATTTTGGATAATTGGTGTTTGCTTTCAATGTTCAAGGTGGCGGTTATTTTTAATCGTGGTCTTAATTATGATGCACATTGCCTTGATTTAGTGGATTATTTTGAGTTTATTATTATTTTTTTGCTGCAGCTGTTACATATACTGTAATATACATGGTAATTGGGATTTGTTATATAGTGTATATATTATATAAAAATATAATATAATATAATATATCAGTATATATTACATACCGTATATATAATATGTAAATATTACATATATGTTATATTTTACATTGCTACTATGGTACATTTTTAGTCTACTTAATACCTTCCGCCCGAATGCAGCTGAGATAGGCTCCAGCACCCCCCGTGGCCCCAAAAGGGACAAACAGTAGAAAATGGATGGATGGATAATACCTACATTATCCTTCCCATCCCTACCCTTTCCATCATTTGAAACTGAGCTACTGTGTCAGAACACTTTCCCTTATGGATCAATAAAGTTTGTCTAAGTCTAAGTCTAAGTATACAGTACAAATAAAATGAAATGCTTATATTTCACAATTAATATGACTGTAAGAGTGAAATAAAATTAGGTAAGCAACTTTGTTAAATGTATAAAATAATAGTTAAAGAAAATATATACAGTGAAGAATAAACTTGTTAAATTAAAGTTAAACATAATACACAAATACAAATTTATGTTTCTAGTTTTCAGGAATACAATGAAATGTATTGACAGCATTTTTACCACACAGTGCAACACGATGAGGCAAGTAGTTATGTTAGAAAATACATTAAAACATGTACAAAATAAACATACTGAAATAATTTCAAAATTATTTAAAAACAATGACTTCTTTAAGAAATAATAAAATGTTTATTTTCAGTTTCAGGACTAGAATAGCATGTACTGACAATAGATTTATTTGCACAGTGTAACAAAATGAGGGAAACAACTCTTAGAGTCAGAGAATAATAACAAATACAAAATAAAATGAAAATAAACCTAATAAATGTATGTAAAATATTATCCAATTTAAAAAAATATAAAGTTCATGATTTTGATATCAAAAATATAATTGATTTCAGTGTACAGTGCAATAATTGAACTGCACAATGCAACAAAATAAGGTAAGCAACTCTTAGAGCCATATAATAATAATAATAATAATTGTAATAGTAATAATAATAATGATAAAGAAATTACAAATATTTAAAATAAACCTAATTCGGTAATGTAAAAATATAAATATGACTTATAATAGTATTGATTAAGAAAAATAAATAAAAATTCATGTTTTTATTTTCAAGAATAGAATTGACTGCCTATATTGACAATTAATGTCACTGTACAGTGCAATCATTTCACTGCACAGTGCAACAAAATAAGGTAAGCAACTCTTACAGCCATAAAACAACAATTAAATGAGTAGCACTAATAATAATGATGAAAAAAGAAAATATCTTAAAATATAAAACTAATTAATTCATGTACAAATATAATAGTATTAACTAAAATGATGTGAAATTAATGTTGTTATTTTCAAGAATAGAAATAAGTGTCTATGTTGTTTCACTGCACAGTGAAAACATTAATGCAAGAAGGTTTGTAAGACAATTATTATTTTGGTTTCATTTCAAAATTAAAGATAAAAAATATATTGGAAAAAAATATAACACATAAAGTAAGTACATTAGGTTAAACTATTAACTAAATAAAAACATTACATTTATGTTTTTAATTTCAAAAACAGGATACAATGCCTTATATTGACAATTTCACTGTACAGTTTAAAAATGAAGATAAGAAGCTCTGTTAGAAAATGATTACTTTTAAATAAAACATCTAATAAAGGAATTTAATTAAATAGGCAGGTAAGAACTCTGTTAGAACTTTTTATTGACAAAATAATACATATATCTAAAAATATAAATATAAAAGGTTTTTAATTTAAAAAAAATATATCTATATGTATACATGTATAAGGTTGAAAGAAAACACTTCTAAAACAAACTCATTAAATGATGTTTAAAAAATAAATGATGTACTGTATATTAAATATATGTTTCATTATTTCTAGAAATGAAATCATCTATTATGTATAAAACACAAGGGGAAAATTTAAGTAAAGAAAATGACAACGTGGTCTGTCTCCTTGCAGAGCCTGTCTGGGCCAGTGTTTCAGCTACAGCGTCCCCAACACGTTCCCCCAGTCCACGGAGTCCCTGGTGCACTGTGACTCCTGCATGCCCGCCCAGACTCAGTGGGAAGTGGTAAGAGTTATTGCACGTTCAAAGTCAGCTCACATAGCCAGCGTGCTTTTTACTGCTGGCACACCAAAATGCTCGGCTGTGACGTTAATAGGTGGGCCCTGCAGTTCCTCTGCTTCCTGCTGGGAATGTTACCTTTTTAAACTCGTCCTCATGTTCGCTGGCCTTGTGGGGAGGAGGGCAGGGCGGCCATGTTTGTATGTACTGGTCACCTGTAGTCGTGTCTCAGTGGAAAACATTGCAGCTGTTACCTGATAGAGAAGTCACTTTGCTCCTTGTGTGTGTGTGTGTGTGTGTGTGTGTGTGTGTGTGTGTGTGTGTGTGTGTGTGTGTGTTCTTGTATTTCTACCCTTCTTGAGACATCAACAAGGAAAAGTACCTTCCATATGAGGACCGGTGAACAAGTTAGGACCGAAGTCATGGTCCCAATACGGAAAACCATTGCATCTAATAGAGAGCCAAATACTGGAGTCCGTGAACATTGCTCCAAAGTCAGGATTTCTTGTTGATTTGATGTGCATACAAAAGTAAACATTGACAGGTCCAAATGCAGCAATATATGATAAAACAAGACGGTAGCTAAAGAACGACTTCCCTATTCATGCCTGAAAAAACCCGCCAGGTGAACAGCTGATTTTAGGACTTCCGGTGCTGACGCTAAACAACCCGCGTCACGTATGACTATCATTATGAGAGGAGCGCTCTGCTCTTTTTAGGAACCTACTTCAAAAATGCTCGTTAAAGATCCTTTATGTGACAAGAGCACTCTGTTGTTTTCAGTTAGCTTCTACAGCTGGGTTGCCCAAAGTGCGGCACAGGGACCATCTGTGTTTTGTGAATCGTTTGTCATCGGCCTTAAGCACATTACAAAAAACAAAACATAGAGATTTCATTTGCACCCCTGGTAGTGAAATCTATCAAAATTAGGGTGGTCCCAAAAAGGAGGGATTCTTCACATTGACTCTGTGTCAATTTTAAAAGTGCTCCTCCTCTGGTCAACATATGAAATAACAAGTGTGTGTAAGAAATTGAAATGCGCCCCCTTTGGCCAAACTTAATTAAAAAAAATTAATAAATATGTATATAAAGACATACTGTAATAACTTGAAGTAAATAAAAAAGCAAAAAACAAATACATTCATTAAAAGCAGTCTTTTTCTCACAATGTGTCGACTTTTTTCTTATAAAATTGGGAACAATTTCTCATATTCTTTCTGTTTCTGTAATATTGTAATATTTTCTTGTAAAATGATTACTTTTTTATGTAAAATGATTACTTTTTTATGTAAAATTATTACTTTTTAATGCAAAATGGTGACATTTGTCATATAAAATTCTGACTTTTGTCATAATTTTGCCAAGTAAAATTCAGATTATTATTATAATATTGCCCAAATTGTTAAGTTTTCTTATAAAATTTTGACTATTGTCCAGTAAAATTACGACTCTTTTCATAAAATTGCCAACATTTTAAGCTTTTCTTGTAAAATTGCGACTGTTATTGAGTAAAATTCCAACTTTTATCATGATATTGCACAAATGTTCAGTTATTCTTGTAACATTTTGACTTGCGTTGAGTAAAATTACGACTTTTATTATAATACTCCCAAAATTCTACGTTTTTCTTGTGAAATTCCAACTCATTTTTCACAACATTTGCATAGTATGCATATATTATTAATGTTGTAAATACACATCTTTATATATCTACAAAAGGTGGTCCTAAGGAGGTAGGCATTTTTCGGAGGTATCCAGAAGGTAACAAATACAAGAATGTGTGTGCGTGTGCGTGTGCGGGGGCGTGTGCGTGTGCGTGTGTGTGTGTGTGTGTGTGTGTGTGTGTGTGTGTGTGTGTGTGTGTGCATGTGACAGAGAATCCAAGCCCAACTCACTTTTAATTAGCCTCAAATGGATGTTTATGTTGGTAGTTATGATTATTGTTGCATGACTTTAACTGTGGCTGGAAATAACAAAGTCAGTTCTCATGAAAGAGGATACGACTGGAAGCAGCTCGATCCCGATGAAAGTGCTGACTGATCGCTTTCAATGCAAACAGCGAAGGCGACGTTGTGTGAGGTCTGGAGCTCCCGCTTAGCTTGTGCAACATCTCCCACTTGATAGGAATTTATACCGAGGAATGGCTCCACACCAAATATTCTAGGGGAAAAAGTCTTTTGAGGCTCCAGATAAAGAAAGGCCGTTCAAAGTGTGGCCCCGCAGGCCGCTTTCTTTTTTTTGGGGCTTTGGGCATATTGTAATAAAAAGATGAATTCATTGTTTATGATGTATTGTCAGATATCATCTTCTCTGTCACATATGGCTGAGATGTGGATGTTTTTTTCAATCAAAATGGCCCTCGTCCTTCCATTTTTTGGTATGTGACCCTTGCTGCAAAAAGTTCTCACACAATGTCAAGAAAAGCAGCCTTCACTACACATCTTAAAATGCAGCATTTCCAATACATTATTGTGGGACCTTATTATTATTATTGTTATTTCAGATGATTGAAAAATAGCTTATAGTAATACTTTACTTAATACAAGTTTAGGATGTCTGTTCATACAGGTTGTCTCGAATTGAAAGCCTTTTAAGAGTATTGTCTTCAAAACACTTTAAAACTGAACACACATGACATATGTTAATGTAACTTATATGACATTAGATAACTTTTATGTGACTTTCTAACATAAAAGAAATGCTTTAAAGGTTGATGCCATACAATTTCACTGTACAGTGCAAAAATTAAGGTAAAAAGCTCTGTTAGAATTTAACTTTAAAATATTGTTTTAAAATACAAAAAAATATATTGTATTCCATCCATCCATTTTCTACCACTTGTCCCGTTTGTGGTCGCGGGGGTGCTGGAGCCTATCTCAGCTGCAGTCGGGCGGAAGGCGGGGTACACCCTGGACAAGTCGCCACCTCATCGCAGGGCCAACACAGATAGACAGACAACATTCACATTCACATTCACACACTAGGGCCAATTTAGTGTTGCCAATCAACCTATCCCCAGGTGCATGTCTTTGGAGGTGGGAGGAAGCCGGAGTACCCGGAGGGAACCCACGCAGTCACGGGGAGAACATGCAAACTCCACACAGAAAGATCCCGAGCCCGGGATTGAACTCAGGACTACTCTTGACTTTCGTATTGTGATTTAAAAGAATAAATATTAAATATTTTTAAATAAAGATATTTTTAAATTAAGATAAAAAGTTGTGTTAAGAATTTTTTTTTTTTTTTTTTAAATTAGGTTAAAAAAAACAACAACAAAAAACATTACATTTGTTTCATTTGTGTAGAAATTAAACTATTGAATGTTTTCAAAAACACAATAACTTCTCTGTGACATTTCAACATAAAATAAATGCTTTTAAAACATTTGCGCAAGCTTGAAGCTAATTTTCTTTGGTTATGCAATACAATTTCACTGTACAGAGTCAACATTAAGGAAAGAAGCTATGTTAGGACACACACACACACACACACACACACACACACACACACACACACACAGAGACACACATACACACACACACACCCACAGACACACACACGTGCACACATATAATTAATATTTATATTATGAATATATATATATACATATATATATATATATATATATATATATATATATATATATATATATATATATATATATATATATATATATATATATATATATATATATATATATATATATATATGTCTTAATTAGATTATCCAAAAAATAGTGCTCGATACCGTGGTAGAGCGCAATATATGTATGTGTGGGAAAAAGAGATGAAGTAGTCTTGTGATTTTTTCCTACACATACATATATATATATATATATGTAATGAGTATGATGCTTTTAAAAATATAAAATATATTTTAGTTAAAAATAATACACGTTTGTATATTTTTGAATTAGGATCAAAAGTTATGTCAGAAAAAATCTACAACATAGACTAATTAAATTAGGTGAACAAAAATTACGAATAAAGATATTACATTTGTTTCATTACTATAGAAATTAAATTATTAAGTTTTATTACGTTGTATTGTATTTAGTTTAAAAAATAGAATAACTTACAACAATCAAAGAAATGCTTTAAAACAAATGCGCTAGCTCAATGCTAATTTAGGTTGGATATGCAATTTAGTGTAAAAAATAAGGGAAGAAACTTTTTTAAAATTTTGTATGAACATTTTAAAAAAATGTATTATATATGCTATATTCCATCCATCCATCTTCTTCCGCTTATCCGAGGTCGGGTCGCGGGGGCAGCAGCCTAAGCAGGGAAGCCCAGACTTCCCTCTCCCCAGCCACTTCGTCCAGCTCCTCCCGGGGGATCCCGAGGCGTTCCCAGGCCAGCCGGGAGACATAGTCTTCCCAACGTGTCCTGGGTCTTCCCCGTGGCCTCCTACCGGTTGGACGTGCCCTAAAAACCTCCCGAGGGAGGCGTTCGGGTGGCATCCTGACCAGATGCCCGAACCACCTCATCTTGCTCCTCTCGATGTGGAGGAGCAGTGGCTTTACTTTGAGCTCCCCCCGGATGGCAGAGCTTCTCACCCTATCTCTAAGGGAGAGCCCCGCCACCCGGCGAAGGAAACTCATTTCGGCCGCCTGTACCCGTGATCTTGTCTTTTCGGTCATGACCCAAAGCTCATGACCATAGGTGAGGATGGGAACGTAGATCAACCGGTAAATTGAGAGCTTTGCCTTCCGGCTCAGCTCCTTCTTCACCACAACGAACCGATACAGCGTCCGCATTACTGAAGACGCCGCACCGATCCGCCTGTCGATCTCACGATCCACTTTTCCCTCACTCGTGAACAAGACTCCTAGGTACTTGAACTCCTCCACTTGGGGCAGGGTCTCCTCCCCAACCCGGAGATGGCACTCCACCCTTTTCCGGGCAAGAACCATGGACTCGGACTTGGAGGTGCTGATTCTCATCCCAGTCGCTTCACACTCGGCTGCGAACCGATCCAGTGAGAGCTGAAGATCCTGGCCAGATGAAGCCATCAGGACCACATTATCTGCAAAAAGCAGAGACCTAATTTAGCAGCCACCAAACCGGATCCCCTCAACGCCTTGACTGCGCCTAGAAATTCTGTCCATAAAAGTTATGAACAGAATCCGTGACAAAGGGCAGCCTTGGCGGAGTCCAACCCTCACTGGAAACGTGTCCGACTTACTGCCGGCAATGCGGACCAAGCTCTGGCACTGATCGTACAGGGAGCGGACAGCCACAATCAGACAGTCCGATACCCCACACTCTCTGAGCACTCCCCACAGGACCTCCCGAGGGACACGGTCGAATGCCTTCTCCAAGTCCACAAAGCACATGTAGACTGGTTGGGCAAACTCCCATGCACCCTCAAGGACCCTGCCGAGAGTATAGAGCTGGTCCACAGTTCCACGACCAGAACGAAAACCACACTGTTCCTCCTGAATCCGAGGTTCGACTATCCGGCGTAGCCTCCTCTCCAGTACACTCGAATAGACCTTACCGGGAAGGCTGAGGAGTGTGATCCCACGATAGTTGGAACACACCCTCCGGTTCCCCTTCTTAAAGAGAGGAACCACCACCCCGGTCTGCCAATCCAGAGGTACCGCCCCCGATGTCCACGCGATGCTGCAGAGTCTTGTCAACCAAGACAGCCCCACAGCATCCAGAGCCTTAAGGAACTCCGGGCGGATCTCATCCACCCCCGGGGCCTTGCCACCGAGGAGCTTTTTAACTACCTCAGCAACCTCAGCCCCAGAAATAGGAGAGCCCACCACAGATTCCCCAGGCACTGCTTCCTCATAGGAAGACGTGTCGGTGGGATTGAGGAGGTCTTCGAAGTATTCCTTCCACCGATCCACAACATCCGCAGTCGAGGTCAGCAGAACACCATCCGCACCATACACGGTGTTGACAGTGCACTGCTTCCCCTTCCTGAGGCGGCGGATGGTGGTCCAGAATCGCTTCGAAGCCGTCCGGAAGTCGTTTTCCATGGCCTCGCCAAACTCCTCCCATGTCCGAGTTTTTGCCTCCGCGACCGCTGAAGCCGCACACCGCTTGGCCTGTCGGTACCTGTCTGCTGCCTCCGGAGTCCCATGAGCCAAAAGAACCCGATAGGACTCCTTCTTCAGCTTGACGGCATCCCTCACCGCCGGTGTCCACCAACGGGTTCTAGAATTACCGCCACGACAGGCACCAACTACCTTGCGGCCACAGCTCCAATCAGCCGCCTCGACAATAGAGGTGCCGAACATGGTCCACTCGGACTCAATGTCAAGCACCTCCCTCGTGACATGTTCAAAGTTCTTCCGGAGGTGGGAATTGAAACTCTCTGACAGGAGACTCTGCCAGACGTTCCCAGCAGACCCTCACAATGCGTTTGGGCCTGCCAGGTCTGTCCGGCATCCTCCCCCACCATCGCAGCCAACTCACCACCAGGTGGTGATCGGTAGAAAGCTCCGCCCCTCTCTTCACCCGAGTGTCCAAAACATGAGGCCGCAAATCCGATGACACAACTACAAAGTCGATCATGGAACTGCGGCCTAGGGTGTCCTGGTGCCAAGTGCACATATGGACACCCTTATGCTTGAACATGGTGTTCGTTATGGACAATCTGTGACGAGCACAAAAGTCCAATAACAAAACACCACTCGGGTTCAGATCCGGGCGGCCATTCTTCCCAATCACACCTCTCCAGGTTTCACTGTCGTTGCCATATGCTATATTCCAAAATATAAATATAAAATATTTTTAGTTTAAAAATATACTTTTAAATTAGGATACAAAGTTATGTTGGAATTTTTTTTTAAAACATATATTAATTTAATTAGGTTTGAAAAAAATACCCAACTAAATGAAGACAATTACATTTATGTTTCGTTATAATAGAAATTAAATTATATATATTTTTTAAATTACAGTAACTTCTCTGCCACATACCATCATAAAATAAACACATTAAAACAAATGTTCTAGCTCGATGACAATTTGTCTTAGCTCGATGACAATTTACGGGCTACAAATTAGCATTAGTATTTAACATGGGCTCTCCAACACCTCCACATTTGGTCATTAAAACTATACCTAAGATGCACCTTACAACCAATCAGCTGGTGTGTAATTAGAACAATACTTACAGGCCTACTGAAATGAATTTTTTTTATTTAAACGGGGATAGCAGATCTATTCTATGTGTCATACTTGATCATTTCGCGATATTGCCATATTTTTGCTGAAAGGATTTAGTATAGAACAACGACGATAAAGATTGCAACTTTTGGTATCTGATAAAAAAAAGGCTTGCCCCTACCGGAAGTAGCGTGACGTAGTCAGTTGAACATATACGCAAAGTTCCCTATTGTTTACAATGATGGCCGCATGAAGTGAGAGAGATTCGGACAGAGAAAGCGACAATTTCCCCATTAATTTGAGCGAGGATGAAAGATTTGTGGATGAGTAAAGTGCAAGTGAAGGACTAGTGGGGAGTTGAAGCTATTCAGATAGGGAAGATGCTGTGAGAGCCGGGGGTGACCTGATATTCAGCTGTGAATGACTACAACAGTAAATAAACACAAGACATATATATACTCTATTAGCCACAACACAACCAGGCTTATATTTAACATGCCACAAATTAATCCTGCATAAAAACACCTGCGTGTTTGTTATGCTAGCTTCTAGCTCCTCTGCTAGCTCCTAGCTCCATAGAACACGCCAATACAATTCAAACACCTGATCAACACACACAATCACTCAGCCCAAAAGACCGTTCACCTAACCCAAGGTTCATAAAGCTTATATATTTTTAAAAAGTTACGTACGTGACGCGCACGTACGGTACGGTACGTGTTATGCTAGCTCCTAGCTCCTATGCTAGCTCCTAGCTCCATAGAACACGCCAATACAATTCAAACACCTGATCAACACACACAATCACTCAGCCCAAAAGACCGTTCACCTAACCCAAGGTTCATAAAGCTTATATATTTTTAAAAAGTTACGTACATACGCAAAAAACAGTTGCGCACATACGGTCAAGCGATCAAATGTTTAGAAGCCAAAGCTGCATACTCACAGTAGCACGTCTGCGTCTTTGTCATCCAAATCAAAGTAATCCTGGTAAGAGTCTGTGTTGTCCCAGTTCTCTACAGGCGTCTGTGTATCGAAGTCAAAAGTCCTCCTGGTTAGAGTCTCTGTTATCCGAGTTCTTCCATCTTGACTGCATCTTTCGGGAATGTAAACAAAGAAGCGCCGGCTGTGTACTGTTGTGGCTGACTACGTTCGAAAAATACGTCCATTTCGCACCGACAACTTTCTTCTTTGCTTGCTCAGCTTCCTTCTTCATAATGCAATGAACATGATTGAAACAGATTCACGAACACAGATGTCCAGAATACTGTGGAATTATGAAATGAAAACAGAGCTTTTTCGTACTGGCTTCAATGTGGAAGGCATACCCGTGTTCGCCGGTCTACGTCACGCGCATACGTCATCCTCAGAGGCGTTTCGAACCGGAAGTTTAGCGGCAAATTTAAAATGTCACTTTATAAGTTAACCCGGCCGTATTGGCATGTGTTATAATGTTAAGATTTCATCATTGATATATAAACTATCAGACTGCGTGGTCGGTAGTAGTGGGTTTCAGTAGGCCTTTAAAGGCCTACTGAAATGATTTTTTTAAATTTAAACGGGAATAGCAGATCCATTCTATGTGTCATACTTGATCATTTCGCGATATTGCCATATTTTTGCTGAAAGGATTTAGTAGAGAAAATCGACGATAAAGTTCGCAACTTTTGCTCGCTGATAAAAAAAAAGCCTTGCCTGTACCGGAAGTAGCGTGACGTCACAGGAGCTAGTATTCCTCACAATTCCCCATTGTTTACAATGGAGCGAGAGGGATTCGGACCGAGAAAGTGATGATTACCCCATTAATTTGAGAGAGGATGAAAGATTCGTAGATGAGGAACGTTACAGTGAAGGACTTGAGAGACAGTGATGGACGTATCTTTTTTCGCTCTGACCGTAACTTAGGTACAAGCTGGCTCATTGGATTCCACACTCTCCTTTTTTTATTGTGGATCACGGATTTCTATTTTAAACCACCTCTCGGATACTATATCCTCTTGAAAATGAGAGTCGAGAACGCGAAATGGACATTCAGTGCCTTTTATCTCCACGACAATACCTCGGCGAAATGCTTTAGCTACAAGCTAACGTGATAGCATCGTGCTTTAACTGCATATAGAAACACAAAAATAAACCCCTGACTGGAAGGATAGATAGAAAATCAACAATACTATTAAACCGTGGACATGTAAATACACGGTTAATGCTTTCCAGGCTGGCGAAGGTTAACAATGCTGTGCTAACGACGCCATTGAAGCTAACTTAGCAACTTAGCAACGGGACCTCACAGAGCTATGCTAAAAACATTAGCTCTCCACCTACGCCAGCCAGCCCTCATCTACTCATCAACACCCGTGCTCACCTGCGTTACAGCGATCGGCAGAAGGACGAAGGACTTCACCCGATGCGTTTGGCGGCCCGGAGACGTAGGAAGTCAAGGTGAGGTCGGCGGCTAGCGCGGCTAGCGCGGCTAGCGCTCCAACAAAGTCCTCCTGGTTGTGTTGCTGTAGTCCGCTGCTAATACACCGATCCCACCTACAACTGTCTTCTTTGCAGCCTTCATTGTTCATTAAACAAATTGCAAAAGATGTCCAGAATACTGTGGAATTATGAAATGAAAACAGAGCTTTTTGTATAGGATTCTACGGGTACCATAACTTCCGTTACTCTGACTTCGTCACACGCATACGTCATCATACCGCGACGTTTCAGCCGGATATTTCCCGGGAAGTTTTAAATGTCACTTTATAAGTTAACCCGGCCGTATTGGCATGTGTTGCAATGTTAAGATTTCATCATTGATGTATAAACTATCAGACTGCGTGGTCGGTAGTAGTGGGTTTCAGTAGGCCTTTAAAGCATAAGCACTTTGTAAGAAAAAAAAAACTGAATGACAAAGACTACTTCCTGACTACAGCAACACACATCGGAAATGGAATAAAAAGAATGCATATGCTTGCCAATAAGACTCACAAGTGTGAGAAAACAAGATATGACAACGAAACAATAACTTATTTTCTATCCAGCATGCAGAGCCCACGTCAGTACAACAACAGATCACTTCATCAGAACTTGTCCAACATTGCACACCACAAAATAAGTCCAAAGTTTGTATTATTAGTGCTGATATCGGTACAAGGCTGCAATATAAGTATCGCATTGGCTGTGAAAAAGTTGTATCAACACTCTGCCATATATGTATTAATTTCATAGATAAAGTTTGTGTTGACATGGGTGTGTTTTAATAGTGTACTAGTTTAAATGTACATTCAGTGCGTGCCTGTGTGTGTGTGCGTGTGTGTGTGTGTGTGTGTTCACACAGGTGACTCTGGACTGCCCAGGTAACAACGAGACTCCCCGCGTGGACAAGCTGGTAGAGCGGATCTTCCACTGCAGCTGCCAGTCGTGCAGTAAGGAAAGTGTCCAGGATGGCGCGACCATGGAGTTGTATGCAGACAACAGCCTGGAGACGCCATCTTTACCCGACACCCTCATGGAGGCTCAGTCCCGCCCGCCTCCCCCCAGCCCAGATAGCCACTCCACGCACAGTCACACACACCATCACCACCCACTTCCACACACATCAGACGGAGGGTAGATTTGACCTTTGACCCCTCTCCCCCTAGAAGAAGATTTTCTCCTTTTTTACGTGTGACCATATGGTTTCACTTGTGCATTTGCAAAGTCTTTTCATTCAATAAAACGTCATTGTTGATATTCCTGTAAACACACCAGCCTATAAATGCAATGCTCTCTGCTTGTTTGCATGTGTATCTATTCACAACATCAGCTTATTTTAATCTGCAATAAATTATCTTGTTCTGGTAACTCTACTTGAGCCAAGTCGGTTTTTATTGGACCCCACAGCCTGATAGCCAAAACTGCATATTTAAGTTTATAGATAATAATTCAATTATATATCTGTTGCCCATAATTACAGAGCAAAATTAACAATTTAACATGTCATGCTTACAACCTCCATTAGAGGACGCCAAACACTATGCAATTGCGGATGGCACAAACACAATGGGCAAAGGCTGCAGATGTACTGTGTAAATAGTATATTCATTCTAAAGCTGTCAAAATGTAATAGTTAACTCATGATTAATCACAAAAAAATGATCAAATTAATCATGTACACACTTAGATTAATCATGTAATTATTTATTTTTTTACCGTACATGATGTTTAACCTTGGGTGTCAAATTCATTTTAGCTCAGGGGCCTCATGGAGGAAAATCTGTGACCACGCGGGCAGGACTATTAAAGTCATGGCATTAAAACTAAAAAATAAAGACAACTTCAGATTGTTTTCTTTGTCTTACTTTGGCCAAAAATAGAACAAACAAGTTCTGAAAATATTACAATAAAAATATAGAAAAAAATACCGGCAGCGGTAAAGTTTAGATCCATGACGGAAAGAAGAAAGTGAACGAATGTTTATAACTGAATACATTTACATATGCATATTTGTATTATTTTTTTAAATTAAGTAACGTTTATGACAACCTTTTTTCAAAACACAATATAGAATGTGAGATATAACAGGATAATGCATACATTTATCATTTGTTTTCAAAACGGTTACAAAAAAGTGGGACCCCAAAAATTTACTGTGGGACCCCATTTTTATGACTTGATGAGGTCCCATTTTGAAAATTCCTAGCGCCAACACTGATGGAGCATTGGTGCGTGCAAAACAGCAGCAGTTCTAATACTAATCAAATATTATCCCGGGGGCCATAGATACTTCATTGGCGGGCCGCATTTAGCCCACGGGCTTTGACTTTGACACCCCTGCTTTAACCGCTATTCGGTCAGTGTTTAGATGAAAACATATGTCCGTACAAATATGTGAGGGGAGACTCTGACTAGTGTGCTCGCTGGCAAATGTCACTCCAAACTGCAGCCTGAAAGGACTTCAGATAAAAATGTCACCAATTTTTGTGCAAATAAATAACATGCCATTCCAGTTAAAAGTTTAAAAACATTCCTGGATGACATTCTGACAATACAATTGCATTTGTGTACAAATATTGGGTTATTTTCTTAAGAAAGTTTTAACGGTGCAAGCAAGTCATCATCACCAATCAATCATGATTAATCCAAATTCCAAAATGTGATGAATCTGATTAAAACATTTGATCAATTGACAGGCCGGATTAATACAAACAGCAATATTCATGTATTTGATATTTAACTGCAGATCATTCATGCATTATTGTTAATTAACCGGTTACTACTATGGACAACGAGCCACGTCAATCCCATGAATAATGATTAATTGACGAATAATATATTGCTTAACAGTATTAATATATCCTGGAGGTGTCCCGATACAACATTTTCACTTCTGGTACGATACTGACATTGATCAATACAATATCAGACGGAATCATACATACTTTTATTATCTTATAGGGTGGAATGTTAGAAAAGGTTTGATCAAGTGAAATTAATCAAACAGAAAATAATGGTAGGTATGAAAAACACTAACCTATTTATTATTAAACATCTGGAATATATTTATGCTGTCCCTAAGTTGAAATGGAGTGGTATTTTGTTGTTGTTGTGACACCTGGTGGTCACAATAATTACATTTTCTATTACGCTTCTGCCTTGAAGACTTTGTATGTGTAAGTAATATGCAACTATAATTATTTGGTACTTGTTTATATTGACACATGTGCTGCTTTAGACTGCAATATCGTTCACTTAAGGACACTTATTATGTATGTATAGCTTGTGTGCTATTATGTGCTTAGCTGTTGTGTAGCTGCTAGATTTATGAGCCGATGCAACGGATCATGTTTTGTACTGTTAGTTTGACTACCTCAGTTCTGTTTTCAGCACCCCTGGGTTTGTGTTTTGGTTACCATGGGTGCTGATTAGTTTCACCTCCCTCTGATTAGTGTTCGGGGCGCTCACCTGCTACTGGGCACTAATCAGAGAGCTACCCCATCTGTTTTTCGCCACACACTGTCTGGCTTTTTTGTTTGTTTATGCAACACGTTACGTTGAGTAAGTCTCACGCTATCGGCACGCTTTTCTGTCTTTTTGTATTGATTTATGAGAAATAAATCATTTCCTTACCTGCACCTTGCCTCCGGAGTTCCTGCGGCATCTTGGGAGAACGATCCGCGCCGTAAAATGCGATGACAGCGTAACAGCTAGCTCCTAATAGCCTATAGCCTACCATGTTTACCTTTTGTCACTGACTTGACTTAAATGGAAGAAAACAACAACCTTGTGTGCTGATTGGAGGACATTTAGATGTTAACTGTCTGTCTGGCTTTGCACAAGTAAACACGCTGCAGGACTGCTCGTATCTGAGTGCTGATATCGGAGATTTTACTAGTTTTTTGCTGATATTGGTCCGATATCCGATATCAATATTGGATCGGGACACCCCCACACTCAAATATTAATTAATTAACAGTCAATCAATCAATCAATCAATGTTTATTTATATAGCCCTAAATCACAAGTGTCTCAAAGGGCTGCACAAGCCACAACGACATCCTCGGTACAGAGCCCACATAAGGGCAAGGAAAACTCACCCCAGTGGGACGTCGATGTGAATGACTATGAGAGACCTTGGAGAGGACCGCATATGTGGGTAACCCCCACCCCCTCTAGGGGAGACCGAAAGCCAAAAGCAATGGATGTCGAGTGGGTCTGACATAATATTGTGAAAGTCCAGTCCATAGTGGATCCAACACATCAGCGAAAGTCCAGTCCACAGTGGATCCAACACAACAGTGAGAGTCCAGTCCATAGTGGGGCCAGCAGGAAACCATCCCGAGCGGAGACAGGTCAGCAGCGCAGAGATGTCCCCAACCGATGCACAGGCGAGCGGTCCACCCCGGGTCCCGACTCTGGACAGCCAGCATTTCATCCATGGCCACCGGACCTGTGTAACTCCCCCTCCACAAGGGAGAGGGGGGCAGAGGAGAAAAACTGCAGATCAACTGGTCTAAAAGGGGGGTCTATTTAAAGGCTAGAGTATACAAATGAGTTTTAAGATGGGACTTAAATGTTTCTACTAAGGTAGCATCTCTAACTGTTACTGGGAGGGCATTCCAGAGTACTGGAGCCCAAATAGAAAACGCTCTATAGCCTGCAGACTTTTTTTTGGCTCTGGGAATCACTAATAAGTCGGAGTTCTTTGAACGCAGTCATAATATGGTATCTATAGACTATGAATATTATTAGCTATTAATATGCTAATTCAATTATTAATGTTAGTAATTACCGTATATTACCAAATAGACGCCCTTGTGCAAATAGACGCCCTTGTCCTAATAGTCGCCCGGGGTCTGAGCCCATTTTGTGAATTAACAGCCTCTTCCTAATAAACGCCTATGTCCAAATAGCCGCCCATGGGCTGTTATTTGCATAATTTAGATTAAAATCATATTGATTTCATTTTCATTAAACCCAATTTATAAGCTAAAAGGAAAAGCAAGGGTGCAATAATTCTGGTCATTACGGTAACAGCAGACGTCACGTGGGGATTCTGGGTAATCAACATATTGCAATGGGTCACCGCATATAGCGTAACACACAACAAACCCACGAGGAAAAGTTTCAACATGGCAAGCAACAGTAGCAGTGAGTTGAATGAACAGGATACCGATACACCACAACTGATGGACGGGAATACTTTAAGGGGGAAGAAGAGAAAGTTTGACTTAAAGTTCAAGCTAGCGATTGTGAAGTATGCGGAGCAGAATTCTGGTTTGGCAGCGGCCAGGCAGTTTAACGTTGACCCAAAACGTGTACAAGAATGGAAACAAAAAAAGGGAGAACTACTATCTCAGTCGGCAATCGATGGAAAACGCCCCCCCCCCCCGGATGGAGGTAGGAAGAAAGTGAGCGACGAGCTTGATGCTAATTTGTGTCACTGGATACATCACGTTCGTGGACTGAACCACCGTGTGTCCCGCAAAATGATCCGCATTAAGGCAAAGGAGTTGTATGTCACCGCGAGTGACACGAGAGACACCGGGGTGGTGTTTGGTGCAACAAGTGGCTGGCTTAATCGTGTGTGTGTGTGTGTGTGTCCGTGTTGCAAACAGTAGCCATAGCTGAATGTTGCTTTCTGGTATCCTACAAGGTGTGTGGGCTGACGGTGGCAGCTGATGGGAGTGAGGACCAGCTCATTTACTGCTTCAAGGAGGGACAGCCATGTCAGGCAGGCAGAGAGATGCTGTTGAGGGCTAGACAGCAGGCTGCTGCTGTGGTTCAGGAAGAGGAGGAGAGTGATGAGGAACAGCAGTTCCTCAATGAACTTGTGATTGAAAAGGAGGATGATGATGAGGGGGGTGAGGGAGAGGAGGAGGAGGAGGAGGATGATGAGTGGGGTTATAAATAAATAATAATAAATGGGACGGCGTGGCGAAGTTGGTAGAGTGGCTGTGCCAGCAATCGGAGTGTTGCTGGTTACTGGGGTTCAATTCCCACCTTCTACCTTCCTAGTCACGTCCGTTGTGTCCTTGGGCAAGACACTTCACCCTTTGCCTCTGATGGCTGCTGGTTAGCGCCTTGCATGGCAGCTCCCGCCATCAGTGTGTGAATGTGTGTGTGAATGGGTAAATGTGGAAATACTGTCAAAGCGCTTTGAGTACCTTGAAGGTAGAAAAGCGCTATACAAGTATAACCCATTTATATTTATTCTGTTTTGATGGTGTGTTTTTTAATACTTGAGTACTTGGTACCATAATTTTATTTTTCCCGGTAGGCTGTTTATTTAAAAAGTGTATTTATTTTTAGTATTGGTAGTCTATTTGACAATTGTTGCAGTACTGCCATGTTGAGGCCTTGTTGATCTCTTGTCTTTTGATAGTCTTGTTTTTTTGTTTGTATGTTTACAATAGCTTTTACATTTAAAATTGTTTGTACGAAAAAAAAATACTGGACAGTAACCATTGTAACCAAATAATGGCCTGGTGCAGGCTGGTGCAAAAATAAATAAAAGCCTTGTGCAAATAACCGCCCATGTCCTAATAGCCGCCCAGGGTCTGACCCCATTTTGTAAAATAAACGCCCGGGCTACTATTTGGTAATATACGGTATTTAATATAATGTTTTGATTGGATTTATTCACTAATCATGATGGATCAGCACTCTTCATTAGAATGTTAGTTAAGTTAATAATTTAAGCTAATTATTATTAATTAATATTTATTTAGAATAATTTAATGTTATTTTAATCACTATAAAAGTTAGTAATGTTATACTATGTAGTGTTAGAATCACATTGTTTTCTATTATTATTTATGAAGTTGCTCCATGTCCAAAGAAAGCAGTTCATTGCATGAACGTATGAATTCTTTGCAGTTATGAAATAATATGCACAACTTTCCCTGTACTTACAAAGAGATGCAATGACATCATGTGGACATTGGAAGAAGTCGCTAATAAGAAATTACATTTGCTGACGCAGGACCTCCGTGGGGGGCCCCGTATTGCATAAATAAGCGCATGTAAAATGTTGAATAATGAATGGCATTTTGCCGTAAATAAATATATTCCTAGCCCCTTCTTGCTCTGTCACTGATAAGAAAATAAAATCACACTTCCCCTTTTTGACACGCTATGTTACTACTTGCCTGATAAATAATTGTTCTGTGTCAGGAAGCTATGCAAATTAATGTTTTTGTGGTGTTACATTTATTTAGCATTGACCTTTTTTTTTTAACAATTCGTTTTAGTACTAACATGCATCAATTCATATTACAATTTTAAAAAAGTATCAAAATACTTTCACATAAATAAGAAAACAAATAATATATTTTAAAATAAAATTATGCAAAAATGGAAGCGTGTGATGACAACCATAGAACTGCAACATGGTCAGAGCAACATCAGTGCAATAATAAATTATATTGATCAACTTTACCAATAAGATGTTAGTGTAAAGCAGTGCTTCTTAATTATTTTCTGTTACGCCGTCCCTAGGAGAAACAAGACATTTCCCAACCATCCCCCCGCCCACACTCTCTATAAAAAGTAACATTTGTTTCTAAAATTGTTATTAGTACACCTCTGCATACAATTGCATTTTTATAAACATTAAAGAAAACAAAAAAATAAGTAAAACACATCAACCTACAACAAATAATAACTTTATTAATGTTGTTTTTTAGTCTGTAACATCAATTTGCCTCAAATTAGAAACAAATGTTTAACCTTATTTAAACTACAAATATTTTTTAACCGACTAGAAACATTTAATACTGAAAACTAAATTAAACTCAATAAATAATGATACATTAAAATTGATCAGCAACAATAACTCAGGACCAACTTATATAGAACATTTTAACCTACAGAACAGAATGAATAAAACAAGTTAGCTGATTTAATTTATTGTTTTCAAATCAAAATGATGACGTGAGGATTAATGGCTACAAAGAGCATGTCTTGTCGAAGCGGGGTTTGAAAAATTGTACTGCATGATACTGATAAAGCATGTTTCCCGGGGTCCCATCGCACTCTCCCAGGGGGCCCCGCTTCACTTTTTGAGAAGAACTGGCATAAACCAAGAGACACAACATGCTGCCTGATTACATGAACCATTCCTTATCAATCAGTCCTTATCAATCGTCTTTTTCCGTCCTTCTTCCCTTCCGTCTCTTATCAGCTCTCTTCCTGTAGCGTTTTCTTCTAATCCATTTGTGCTACAAAACAAATCAATCACCTTCTTCTTATCTCACAGTTCACACAACAGATCTTTGCCATAGCCAGACACTGTCTCACATGTCACATGTTATTGTTATTACATCAATGCCTTGTGGTGTGTGTGTGTGTGTGTGTGTGTGTGTGTGTGTGTGTGTGTGTGTGTGTGTGTGTGTGTGTGTGTGTGTGTGAGTGTGAGTGTGAGTGTGAGTGTGAGTGTGAGTGTGAGTGTGAGTGTGAGTGAGTGAGTGAGTGAGTGAGTGAGTGAGTGAGTGAGTGAGTGAGTGAGTGAGTGAGTGAGTGAGTGAGTGAGTGAGTGAGTGAGTGAGTGAGTGTGTGTGTGTGGAAAGTATTCACAGCGCTTCACTTTTCCCACATTTGGTCATCTTACAGCCTTATTTAAAATGGAATACATTTATTTTTGTCCTCAAAATTCTACAGACTACCCTTATATTGACAGTGTGAATCTTTTTTTTATAACTTTGCAAATTTATTTTAAAAAAATCCAAAAAAGAAAAATCACATGAACATAGTATTTACAGCCTTTGCTCAATAATTTGTTGATACATCTTTGTTAGCATTTTTTTGTATATGATGCCACAAGCTTGGCACATCTATCTTTGGGCAGTTTGGCCTATTCCTTTTTGCAGCACCTCTCCAGCTCCATCAGATTGGATGGGAAGCATTGGTCTTCATCCAGAATGTCTCTGTACATTGCTGCATTCATCTTTCCCTCTATCCTGACTAGTCTCCAAGTTACTGCCGCTGAAAAACATCCCCACAGCATGATGCTGCCACCACCATGCTTCACTGTAGGGATGGTATCGCCCTGGTTATGAGCGGTGCCTGCTTTCCTCCAAACATGATGTCTGGCATTCAGGCCAAAGAGTTTAAGCTTTGTCTCATCAGACCAGATCATTTTATTTCTCATGGTCTGAGAGTCTTTAAGGTGCATTTTTGGCAAACATTTTACTAAGAATTGGCTTCCTTCTGGCCACTCTACCATACAGGCCTGATTGGTGGATTGATGCAGAGATGGCTGTCCTTCTGGAAGGTTCTCCTCTCTCCACTGAGGAATGCTGTAGCTCTGACAGAGTGACCGTTGGCTTCTTGGTCACCTCCCTGACTAGACTAAGATGAATGCAGCAATGTATAGAGACATTCTGGATGAATACTAACGCTTCCCATCCAACCTGATGTAGCTTGAGAGGTGCTGCAAAAAGGAATGGGGGTAACTGCCCAAAGATAGGTGTGCCTAGCTTGTGTCATCGTATTCAAAAAGACTTGAGGCTGTAATTGCTGCCAAAGGTGCATCAACAAAGTATTGCGCAAAGACTGTGAATATCTATGTAAATGTGATTTTTTTTTCCATTATTATTATTATTATTTTTTAACATTTTCTACTGCTTGTCCCTTTCGAGGTCGAGGGGTGGCTGCAGCCTATCCCAGCTGAAACGGGCGAAAGGCGGGGTACACCCTGGACAAGTAGCCAGCTCATCGCAGGGCCAACACAGATATACAGAAAACATTCACACACACATTCACACACCAGGGCAAGATGACTTCACATTAAAAGCCCCCTTTTGTTTTATTAAATTTGCTAAATTAAAAAAACACGTTTCACTTTTTCATTATCGGTATTGTTTGTAGAATTTTGAGAACATAAATGAACATATTCCATTTTGGAATAAGGCTGTAATAAAACAACATGTGGAAAAAGGGAAGTGAATACTTTTCGGATGCACTGTACCGCCCCTTCTGATACTAAAGAGCACGAGCGCTCAAAGGTTTTGACTCCAGGAACCAAAGTGAAAATGTGCCAATGGTCATTTTCTGCAGATTTTTGCCATTTCCAGGTGTTTTTCTGTAACCACCTCCTTCTAGATATTTCATTTGATCGCTTTCATATTTTACCCAGACACATTAAACATATGGAGGATTTTAAATATCTAACTAAGCGTTTTGGTTTTCATAATCAGATGTGAGTGAAGCATGGCAATCAAGATTATCCTTCTTCATAGCATGTCAAAAGTCACAATTTTACAGTACGCAACTAGTTAGCCTGTAAATATGTATATATATATATATATATATATATATATATATATATATATATATATATATATATATATATATATATATATATATATATACATACATACAAGTATAGTACTGCGATACTAATGAATCCTATTCGGTACTATACCCTGGACCCCTTTTTTTAACGGGCATGACGGCACATCGTCACGTTGTGCTATTGCTGGTTTACCGAGCAGAGGAGCATGTTCGGCGGCACACAATCACAAAGTACTCACAAACAGACACGGTGTGTAGACATAAAAGGGAGAATGGACGTAATTTGGCTTAAAAACTAACAATAAAGGTGAAGTTATAACACTGAAACGCCCTCAGGAAGAGGTGCTTTAAGACATGGCTAGCTAACTAGCGGCTAACGTCCAGCCGCAGTTCTTCAGTGTTTTAGCTACTTCTAAATCACTAATCATCGCCTCCATGGCGACATATAAAGTACGTTTCTTACAAGTATCATCCCTGCAGGACGAGGTATATCTAAACATGTTTCTTTACACAATGTAGGAGGATACAATAGCTCACCGGTGTCACAATGTAAAAAAATGCCATGGGTGGATCTACACCTAACATCATACTTGCCAACCTTGAGACCTCCAAATTCGGGAGATTTGGGGGGGGGGAGGAGTATATTTATAGCTAGAATTCACTGAAATGTAAGTATATATACTTGACTTTCAGTGAATTCTAGCTATATATATATATATACATACATATTTATATATGTATTTTATTTTATATATATATATACATATAAATAAAATAAATACTTAATTTCAGTGTTCATTTATTTACACATATACACACATAACACTCCTCTTTTGTTGTATTTGAAAGTGCAATGCTTTGCAGCCAGTAGCACAGCCTTTGAAGGAGCGTAGGTATGTGCAGTGTAATATTCTGGGTTGGAGTCAATAACTAGGCGAGGTGACGAAGTTTCGTCTCTTTACTTCATACTTCAGAACCGACTCCCACACCTGCATTAAAGATGTGCTATTTGGATTTACACTGTATGAAAACAATTTTGAAAAGTAATTTTACCTTTGCAACCTCATTATACTATTGGCTAAGTTTTATATTTATAAATGTAAGTTTCTCAATACCCGACCAGTTTTTTGTGCCTTTAAAAAATATTTAGAACTCTACATTAAAACACTTTCTACCTCTAACAACCAAAAAGCTGTGAAAACGATGATGCTGTGTTCCAAATTGAAGTTATTTACTGAAATTGAGTGAGCCTATGGCTTTGCACTTTGTTTATTTTATATATGTATATATATATATATATATATATATATATATATATATATATATATATATATATATATATATATATATATATAAATATATATATATATATATATATATATATATATATATATATATATACATATATATATATATATATATATATATATATATATATATATATATATATATATATATATATATATATATATATATATATATATATATATATATATATATATATATTGTATTCTATTTTAGTTACTTTGAATTTACATCCCCCTGGTGAGGCTTTGTACTGTTTTTGTACTGTTTTGTACTGTTTTTGTATTTACTTTGATTATTATTTTCAACTGTTTTGTAAATGTTGAAATGTATAAATAGAGGTTTATAAAAAAAAAAAATAAAAAAATAAAAAATAAAAAAAGACTCCCACACTTGCCATCAGTGTGCGCAATACAACGTAAATCGTTGGCCAACCAAAAAGTAACCACAGAACACTATACGGTATAGTGTTCTGTGGTTACTTTTTGGTTGGCCAAGCAGACGTGACGACAGGCTGTCCTCACTCAGGTCCGCACGGACCTGGAGGGGACGTGCCTTAAGTCCGGCTGGAAATCGGGAGAAATTCGGGAGAATGGTTGTCCCGGGAGATTTTCGGGAGAGGCACTGAAATCCGGGAGTCTCCCGGAAAATTCGGGAGGATTGGCATGTATGCCTAACATCCACTGTAATGATACCAAGTACAGGCGCGTATCCAGTCGATACTACTATGATTACATCAATATTTTTCTAGCATCACAAAATCTTTACAAAAAATGTACATTATTTTTATAAACTCAGGAAATACGTCCCTGGACACATGAGGACTTTGAATATGACTATTGTATGACCCTGTAACTACTTGGTATCGTATCGATGCCTACATTTGTGGTTTCATCCAAAACTAATGTAAAGCATCCAAATAATAATAATAATAATAATAATGGATTAGATTTATATAGCGCTTTTCTAGACACTCAAAGCGCTTCACAGAGAAGTGAGAACCCATCATTCATTTTTACAACTCATTCATTCATCATTCATTCTCCGGTGTGAGCGGCACCGGGGGCAAGGGTGAAGTGTCCTGCCCAAGGACACAACGGCAGCGATTTTTGGATGGTAAGAGGCGGGGAGCGAACCTGCAACCCTCAGGTTTCTGGCAAGGCCGCTCTACCCACTACGCCATGCCGCCCCAAATAACAGAAGAATAAGTGATTATTACATTTTAACATAAGTGTAGATAGAACATGTTAAAAGAGAAAGAAAGCAGATAACAAGTGGATTAATAATTAATTTTCTACCACTTGTCCTTCATAATTTTAACAAAAGAATAGAATTGAAAATGACACAATATGTTACTGCATATGTCAGCAGACTAAATTAGGAGCCTTTGTTTGCTTACTTACTACTAAAAGACAAGTTGTCTAGTATGTTCATTATTTTATTTAAGGAAAAAATTGCAATAAGAATGGTAAGTTTAATGTACCCTAAGATTTTTGGTTAAAATAAAGCCAATAATGCCATTTTTTGTGGTCCCCTTTATTTAGAAAAGTATCGAAAAGTATCGAAAAGTTTCGAAAACTATTGAAAACTATCGAAAACTATCGAAAAGTATTGAAATACAAATAATATATTGTATGTTCTCCCAATACCAAAATATTTGTATCTTTACACCGAATTGCTGTAAATGGAAAAATAGTACCACTGGTGGTTTTACAGTAAATTTCTAGAAATTGAGCTGCCAGGTTTTGACAGCAAAATCTACATATGTTTTTTGGCCTTGCGGACATGCCATCAATGATCATGCAGCTGGAAAGAGGTCAGTATAAATATGTGTTCTATTTGCTAGCCTCTCCAAACAAAATGACACGACAGGCCAAATTTGTTCCGTGGGCCCCATTTTGGGCATCTGTGCTATAGAGCATGCTTTTATTGATGAAACCTGACCCTGTGTCATCGCAGAGGTTGTTGCATTCGGGCAGATAACAAGATGGACGCAGGTGTAAACAAGCGACCATTAGTGTGATGGATGTCGTTTTAAAAGCACTCACTTTATCATTATTCGTGTCATTTGCAAAAAAGCTGCAAATGTCAGAGTAAACATAAGATGGCACACTGCCATCGTGTGCGTTCTACAAGTGTGAAGTAGATGTGAGCCCGCACTTAGGACAAAACTACTCTAGGTCAAAATGTGTGCAGCAGTAATAAAGCGGTCATAAAACTTCATTCATTAAACTTTTTATATAATCAATCAACAGTATTTTTGTTTGTGGAATGCTGGTGCCAGCAACTCATACAGTGTTTTTTATACTGATAGTAGATCAACATGGTCAGCATCTCAATAGTACAGTCAAACCTGTTTAAAGCAGCCACTCAAGGGAAAAGTGGCCACTATACTAAGGTTATCATGATCAACTCACACCTTCCAGTTGGATATGACGGTTAGCGTTGGATTAGTAAACAGAGGCGATGACAAGTTGAGTAAAGGTGATCCACTGAAAGTTTGAGAACAAATGATACGACGTGTAGAAGTGTTGTGAGGTACAAACAATTAAATGATGTGAATTTAGCTTAAAATAGAGCTTTTATTGCTATCGTGATATCGTGACGATGATAGTTGATTTTTCATTAGACAGCGATATGTGCACAAACGTGTGTGCAATGTAGCATCCTCGCCAGCGGCTAACGTCCCTCCACAGTGCAAAGCCACTTCTAAGTCAGTAATCCTCGCTTCTATGGCGCCAAATAAACTATGTTTCTTGCACGTGTCATTACCATCGAGGGATAGCTAATCATGCTGCTCTCCACACCTTAGGACAGAACTGGGCAAATTAAGGCCCGGGGTCCGCATGCGGCCCATTAAGCTTTTCAATCTGGCCCGCCGGACATTCCCAAATAATTTTTTTAGATTTTCAAGATTGTAGCCGTCTCTATGATGTGCAGTGATGTATTCAAATGGCCGTAAGTCTTGAACTATACAAAGTATTTCAATGGTTGGAATCTAGTATATCTTTTGCATGATATACTAGTTACTATAGTAATCTAATTAGTTACTATGGTAGTCTAATTAGTTACTATGGTAATCTAATTAGTTACTATGGTAATCTAAGTCATATCAGCTCAGACGAGGCACCAAGCAGTGTGAGTGGGGAGCGTTTCCACAGAGTGTTTCCCTCAGCTCACCGGGGTTTGTTGTTGGCACCCAGGAAGGAGGTGAAGATGCTGGCGGACGAAATAAGGACGAAATCCCGGCTGCCGTACAGGTCTGAAACTTTACACTGACTAAGGTTAAAGTTCTACCGAGTCTAACTTTCTAATGCAAGACCCTAGCCGGGTGGTCAGCAACCCGCGGCTCGTGGCTCTCTGGAGCTTTTTCAAAAGTGTATGAAAATGGAAAAAGATGAGGAAAACATATATTTTTCGTTTTTAATATGGTTTCTGTAGGGGACAAACATGACACAAGCCTCCCTAAATGTTAGAAATCACACTGTGTATATTAAACATGCTTCACAGATTAGAGACTATTTGGTGAGCGCTGTTTTATCCTACTAATTTTGGAGGTCCTTGAACTCACCATAGTTTGTTTACATTTATAACTCTCTCCAACTTTCTAAGACGTGTTTTATGCCACTCCTTTTTTTGTCTCATTTTGTCCACCGGACTTTTAATTCTGTGCGTGAATGCACACAAAAGTGAGCTTTGTTGATATCATTGATTTGTGTGTAGTGTTAATCAGGCATATTTGTTCATGACTGCAAGCTAATCGATGCTAACATGCTATTTTAGGCTAGCTGTATGTACATATTACATCATTATACCTCGTTGAGCTCATTTAATTTCCTTTAAGTCTTCTTAATTTGATTTATATTTGCATGTCTCATGACACATCATCTATATGTAATAATAACTGCATTTCTGATAGTTATTTGTGTGCCGCTATAGACCACAGCAAACGTTACATAGCTTGCAAAGATTGTAATAAATCTATTAGAAGAAGACAGCCTGCCGTTTCCTTTACCTTGGACACACACATCTACACCTTTGGCATTTCTAAGCCAGTCATTTCCAGGAGTTATCTCACTCTCTGAGAAGCCTCAATTTTACTAATGATTTTGAATCTTGTAAAATGTGTAGAATAAAAATTACATTTCAACATTTCTTTCAACAAAGATTTGCGTCACATCGTCATTTTGATAGTAGGCTAATATAGCTAATACAGACACTTACGTCATGTGTTGCCTTCATTATAACAATTATATAAGGCTTTTAAGCTCCAGACAGATTTTTGTTGTTGTTGTATTTTCGGTCCGATATGGCTCTTTCAACATTTTGGGTTGCCTGTCCGAGACGTGTACATGTATATATTGACAATAAAAGGCTTTTCTATTTTGTCGTCATGTAAATAACTCCGCTGCACGACCTCTTCCAGTTGCAAAACAAAATGAGGCTCAACACTACAAGGTACGCTACGAGCGTCATTGCGACCGTAATAACAGATTTGATAACTTACTCGTCCACTTCCTGTTTCCGAGGGAGGACGTAAACTAGAAGAGCTCTGCTCCCGACACTACAGTTTTGACTTAAAACTGTAATTTCCTGACTACTGATTGTGATCACAGCTACAGGACAGCTTGCTAACATATTCGACTTCAACTCTGCAGGCACTGATTCGCTACACTAAGCGAACCGAAGGTGCTGAAAAGCCGGGGGCTAACTAGCGAAATCCTAGCTCAAAGCCGTTGCCTAGCAACCCAAACATAAACAACAAAAACAAAAGAGTTGGACGTATTTTAAATGCCGTGGCTCAGTTGGGAAAGTGGCCATGCCAGCAACCTGAGGCTTCCTGGTTCGATCCCCGGCTTCCACCATCCTAGTCACGTCTGTTGTGTCCTTGGGCAAGACACTTCACCCTTGCTCCTGATGGGTTGTGGTTAGGGCCTTGCATGGCAGCTCCTGCCTTCAGTGTGTGAATGGGTGAATGTGGAAATAGTGTCAAAACGTTTTGAGTACTGAAGTGAATTAATTCACTCATATTATGTTCTACATATGGTGAATGTTTATATTCACCTTGGAGAAAGCAAACCACCAAGTTTATTTAAATAATGCTATTTCAGTTTGAGCACATAATAAGATAAGGCCTCTTAGTTTGATATTCGCAGGTGGGTTGGATCACTTCTCGTAGGAAAGAGGCTTTAATTGGGACTTCGGAATGCAAAAGTGATAACCATATCCTTGAGAAAAGACAACCTGTCTAGCTCAATGCCAACATTTGAGTTATGACTTAAGGCAGTGGTTTTCCAGACACTTGCACACAAACATCTCCTTTTATGGTCAGGGTGCGCTTTCCTGACTTAGCACACACCCAGAGACAGAAAGGAGGAATATAAAAACTGATGGTTTGGCTTCTCCAGTTAGGAGTCCTCAATTTTTTAACCGGAGTTCCTCCAGGTGCTGCAGACTTGTTTAATGACGCTCGCTTGTAAACTTTTAGTTCAGCAAAGCGTCTCCGACGTCTCTTTTGATGCAGCCGCACTGCCGTGTTGCCCTCCTGCCGGGGAGGGGGAGACAAGACCAGAAATACACTTCAGTACCTTGAAAGTAGAAAAGCGCTACACAAGTATAACCCATTTACCATTTAAACGCTTCGGACCACACAAGTGATCTACAAGAAAGTCACAGCTATGGCAGGTGCAAGGCACGTGAAAAAGCACACACAAAAAAACATAGAGCCGCCACTTGCCGACAAGAAGTCGTCAGTGGGGTTAACACAGTGTTACCAGAGGTGGAACCGGACTTAGAATTGTTAATAGGAACTCTACAACACGTAAATGAGTTATGAAGTGATCTCAACATTCACCAAGAACAGATTATCAATGGTGTACAAAAGGATGTTGCAGATCTCCAAGAACAGATGATCGAAGACAGAAAATAATCTTGTAATGATATGATGGAATTTTGAAAGTTTAGAGAAAAAAATTAAGATTCTCAGTGAAGACAACACAGCATTAAAACAGGAGGTGGAGAAGCTGAAAGAGGAGAATGCAACATTGTGCCAACAGTCCAATGCCAAGCAGCACGACAACAACCGTTGGGACAACAGCAGTGTTGTAGAGAACATTAAAATGGAGATAGAAGCATTGCGCCAACAGGAGACAACACGGAATTAAAGAACTTCAGTGAGGAGATGGCTGCATTGAGACATTAGCCCAATGCCAGGCAACAACCAGATATCACCAATCTGGGGAATATCAATGTTTTGGGAAACATCAAAGAGGAAGTGGATCAGTTTACATGACAAAATGTCATGTAAACATCATACATAGGAATAAGAATCAATCCTCGATCCGTTGCAAGAGCAGTTGACAACAGAAGAGAACCAGACACATGGACGCTGCTTCAACAGAGCAACAAGAGAATTGATATTGATATTAACACCATCGATCCCTGCATTTCACTGAATAGAAGAGGCAACAACACCACACCAGTCATCGTCGTGAAGCTCGCCAGCAGGAAATAGCATTGCTGACACAGGGAAAAAAGCTGAAGGGCACAAATGTGTACATGAACAAGCGCCTCACTAAACGCAATGCTGAAATCGCCAAAAAAGCACGTGGAGCACGACTTGCAAAATCTACATAAAGCTGAATGGAGGTCCACAAGCAAGAGTCCTTTTCATTTGTTTGAAATTGTTTCTGCCTTTCACAAGAAACTACAACAGCAACAACAGCATCGTATGCATGTTCGAAATAGACTAAAACTGAACTGAACTAAACTCAACTGCCAAACACAGTAGGCACTTATCCAATTAAAAGTAGTTTTTAGGAAAATAATTCTTTATTTTGCCAGAGGACGGTGAGTCTATTGTCTTGCAGTAGAAGGCTAAGCTCGCTACACACTTACGTATGTCACTTCCTGTCAATGAGAAAGGACGCAAAAGAATAAGGCTCCGCTTCTGCTACCGGAGTTTTTTGTTAAATCTGAAGATTTTGACCACTGATTTGCGATCACAGCCACAGGGGAGTACCCTGGCATCTTCGATCTGATTTTACACAGTAGAGAGGCACTGATACGCTGAAAGAAGGCGAGTTGGAAGAGCCGTTAGCCTCAAGCCAAAGGCGCCTTGCCGCAGTTCAAAGCGGTTGCCTAGCAACCAAAAGCTACGGCGAGTTTACAGCTGTTTTAAAGTGATCCCGACGTCGCAGAGTGATATAAGTTGACAGGTTGACACCTCAAATTGATCTCTGAACGGTGCAAAATATGAAATTGTTGGAAAAAACAAGTTAAAGTGCCGCAAGTCGCCAAAGAAGCAACTGCCGTTAAGATACAAGAGGCTCTGACGTCAGCGACTGCCGCGATGCGAAAAGGTAAAGGAAAGATTGAAATCCCGAAACGTTCGGGGTCAGCTGACACAGAACACAACTGGGAACAAGATTTGAGGTTGGACACAGGACATGATGGGAATCAAGAAGCGATACTACAAAAACTTAACGAAATGAAAGAAGAAATGAAAGAAATGAAAGAAGAAATGAAAGAAATGAAAGAAATGAAAGAAATGAAAGAAATGAAAGAAATGAAAGAAGAAATGAAAGAAATGAAAGAATATCTGAGAAAAATAACAGCAGAACACCAACAAGATGTGAAAAGTCTGCAGCAAAATATAGAAAATCTGCAATCTCAGAACAACAGAAGAAATAATGAAGCCACTGAAATGAGCAAACAAATGAAGATCCTTCAAGAAGACAACAACATGCTGAGGAATATCATAGATGAAATGGATCAGGACAAACGAATGAATGATATCATCGTGACAGGGCACCAAATTAAACCAAGATCCTATGCGAAAGCTGTGAATAATGAAGGTGAACCTGATGAAATGGATATGGTCTCAGCAGAACAGCAAGTGGTCAACTTTCTGCAATCAAAGGAAATTGAAATTGACATTAATACCATGGAAACATGCATCCCACTGAACGGAAGAAACAACAACGCCACTCCAGTCGTGCTTGTGAAACTCGTAAACAGAAAATCTAAAATGGCACTGCTGAGACAGGGTAAGAAGCTGAAGGGAACAAATGTGTACATGAATGAGCATCTCACAAAATGTAATGCTGGAATCGCCAAGAAAGCACGCGACTTGAGAAAGGAGGGAAAAATCCAGGGAACTTGGAGCGCCAACTGTAAAATCTACATCTACATCAAGCTGAATGGAGGTCCAGAAGCAAGAGTCATTGTTTGTCCATGACATCAAGGACCTGGACAATTTTTAAAGTTCAAACAGCTTCCACAACAATGATGATAATGGACTCTGACAGAAAACAAACACCCAGCATGGACACTACAATGTTCCAAGGGACGACTAAACAAGAGGACCTACATTCAGGATTGCATCCACCTACACTTATAGAGATTATTGAAACAACATCAAAGATTGTTGAACAAGAAAATATGGAACTAAAAAATTTCTGCAACAAAGATCACAAAAACCAGGATTTGGAAAATGATATAGATCCAGATACAAATTTTTTCTCCCACATCAGTAATAATTATTTTTATTATACTGATGATCAATATAATAGCAACATTGAATGTGATAACAAATGGTCAATTATTCATTTTAATAGTAGAAGCTTGTATGCAAATTACAACAACATTAAGAACTTTTTGGAACACATCAACGAACCCTTCAAAGTGATTGCTGTCACAGAAACATGGATTGATGATACAAAAGGAATAGATTTTGATCTGGAAGGATATGAACTAAACTACATTAACAGAACCAACAAAAATGGAGGAGGAGTAGCTGTGTACGTGATGAAGAACCTGAACTACAAAGTGGTAAAAAACATGTCATTTGCTATAGATAATATCTTAGAATGTATAACCATTGAAATATGTCAGGAAAAAAGCAAAAACATTTTCATTAGTTGTATATATAGATCACCTAAGTCAAGTATAGAACAATTTGAAGAATGGATCAAAGCAACTTACATGGACAATGGTCAAAGAATAATGTTCTTATGTGGTGACTTTAATATTGACTTATTGAACCCCAACAAGCAAAAGTCTATTGATGACTTCATTGATACAATGTACAGCATCAGTCTATATCCTAAAATCACAAAGCCAAGCAGAATCACAGCACACTGTGCCACGCTTATTGATAATATTTTTACCAATGATTTTGATAATAACACTACAAGTGGTCTACTTATAACCGACATTAGTGATCATCTGCCAGTTTTTACAATATATGATGGAAACTACAAGAAGAACATGGAAGACAAAAGGACATTTCGAAGACTGTGCACAGAGAAGAGGATGATTGCCTTCAAAATTGAGCTACAAAAGCAAGATTGGGACAATGTGTACAATGAAAAAGAGGTTGATGAAGCATATGAACATTTCTTAAACAAGTTCATAATACTTTATGACAAACATTGTCCATGGATACAACTCAGTAACAAGCAGAGAAAGAATAATCAACCATGGATGACAAAAGGATTAAAAAATGCTTGTAAGAAGAAGAATACACTATATAGGAAATTTATAGCACAAAAAACTACAGAGGCAGAAATTAAGTACAAAAAGTATAAAAACAAGTTAACAGACATAATACGATCATGTACAAAAGAATATTACAGTGAATTATTGGATAGGAACAAAAATAACATGAGAGCAACATGGGGCATCCTTAATAGCATTATCAAAAATGGCACAAAGAGGGACTACCCCCAATACTTCTTAGACGGAAATAAAAAAAATGACAACATAAAGGAAGTAGTTGAAAGCTTCAATAATTATTTTGTAAATATTGGACCAAAATTGGAAGAAACGATTCCAGACCCAGTTTCAATCGAGGACTATACTGATACCATAGAGCGAAATCCCAACTCCATGTTCCTCAGTAATGTGACACAGGAGGAAATAGTTACAATCGTGAAAAAATGTAAATCCAAGACTTTAACTGATTGTAACGGAATTGATATGGAAACGATAAAAAAGGTTATAGAAGAGATCTCAGGACTATTAATGTATATTAGTAACCTATCATTTCAAACAGGTACTTTTCCAAACAAAATGAAAATAGCTAAAGTTGCACCAATTTATAAGACTGGAGACAAACATCAATTTACAAATTATAGACCTGTTTCTTTACTTCCACAATTTTCTAAAATCATTGAAAAACTGTTCAATAACAGATTAGAGAGTTTCATAAATAAAAATAGAATACTCGAAGAGAACCAATATGGATACAGAGCTAATGTTTCAACTTCAATGGCTTTAATTGAAATTACAGAAGAAATTACCAATGCAATAGATAGTAAAAAATGTGCAGCAGCAGTGTTCATGGATCTAACTAAAACATTTGACACTATTAATCACAATATATTAATCAAAAAACTAGAACGATATGGCATCAGAGGGTTAGTCTTAAACTGGATAAGAAGTTATCTAACGAACAGGAAACAATACGTGAAGCTAGGCGAACACACGTCTACAACGCTAAATATATCCTGTGGTGTACCTCAGGGATCAATACTAGGACCTAAATTATTCAATCTCTATATTGAGACACTTGTGATTTAGGGCTATATAAATAAACATTGATTGATTGATTGATTGATATATAAACGACATTTGTAAAGTTACAAAAGATTTAAAGTTGGTACTATTTGCGGATGATACAACAGCATTTTGTTCAGGAGAGAACACTCAGAAGTTAATACAAATAATAACAGAAGAAATTAACAAATTAAAAAGATGGTTTGACAAAAACAGACTATCGTTGAATCTCAGTAAAACTAAAATAATGCTATTTGGTAACAGTAGAAGAGAAAGTCAAACACAAATACAAATAGACGGAGAAGAAATTGAAAGAGTAAATGAAACCAAATTCCTAGGTATAATGATTGATGATAAATTGAACTGGAAATCTCACGTAAAAAATATACAACATAAAGTAGCAAGAAACACGTCAATAATGAATAAAGCAAAACATGTTCTAGACAAAAAATCACTTCATATTCTCTACTGCTCACTAGTGTTACCATATCTGAGTTACTGTGTAGAAATATGGGGAAATAATTACAAAAGTACACTTCATTCATTAACGGTGTTACAAAAAAGATCAGTTAGAATAATACATAATGTTGGATATAGAGAACATACAAATCCTTTATTTATTGAATCAAAGATACTGAAATTCCACGACATGGTGAATTTGCAAACAGCTAAAATTATGCACAAAGCAAACTATAACCTGCTACCCAAGAATATACAACAATTCTTCTCAAAAAAAGAGGAGAAATACAATCTTAGAGAACAATTTAATTTAAAACATTTGTATGCACGTACAACACTTAAAACCTTCAGTATATCAGTATGTGGAATTAAATTATGGAATGGATTAAGCAAAGCAATCAAACAATGTACTAATATGATCCACTTCAAGAAACTCTTCAAACTTAAAGTGTTTACAAAGTACAAAGAAGAAGAACCATGATAAACATTCTGAATTTATTTAATTCATCCATTCTTTCACTCTCAAAATAATCTTACTTATCTCATCATATGAAATGTAACTTACTTCACCAATTATTATTTATCTATTTATTTTTATTGTGATTACTTATGGAGTACATTGTGAATAAATTGAGAACAGGAAGTAAAAAAAAAAGTTTAGCAACTGTTATGTAAAAGAAAAGGTTTTTTTTTTAATTTAAATTATTGTTATTTTTGTTTAATCTTATTATTTATTTGTGTGTGGCGTCGCGCGGGTCTCGCTTCCTGTTGGGTGGGGTCCGTGCCCGTGTGGCCCGACCTTGCGCTGTGGGGTCTCTGTTGGCGACTTGATGTGGTGGCGGCGCGGCGCCCGTGTCTGGTCTGGATACTGTGTCTCGGTTGTTTGGGCGGTGGTGTGTTTGTGCGGGTTTGGGTTGGGGGGGTCTTTTGGCGGGGGGGGGGGGGGGGGGGTAGGTGTTGGTGTCTCTTGTTTGCGTGTTGGCGTTTGGGCTTGCTGGCGGGCTGGCGCTGGCTGGTATCTGTGATCCTGTTGGCGTGTGGTTGCCGGTCGCGTTTTTTTTTTTGATCGCTTTGATTTGATTGGGTGGTGCTGGCTGTCTGTGGGTGTTGTGGCTGCTGTTTCTGCTGCCGTTTGTTTGTGGTGTGGGCGCCCGTGGCTGCTGGGTCTGGTGCAGGGGGGTGGCTGATGTTGTGACTGGTGGCAGCGCGCGCGCGTGGTGGTTGTCGGGGCTGACAAACTGTGTATGTGTATGTGTGTGTGTGTATGTATGTATGTATGTATGTATGTATATATATGTGTATGCATGTGTATGTGTGTGTATGTGTACATGTGTATGTTTATGTGTATGTATGTATGTATGTATGTATATTTCTGGGGGTACGTTCTGGGCCTGCCTGTCGGGTGGGGGTCGGCGCCTCAGGCTACTGCATCCGGACTGCGTGTCTGGAGCTCCTGGGTCCCGCCGTCCATCCCTTCCGGGTGGCCGTCTTGGTTGGGGCCTGCTGGGTCTGGTCCCTGCGTCTACTGTGGTGGCTTGGTGCTGCAGGGTATTCCGAGGTGCTGCGAGTCGGCCAGTTGTTGGGGTAGCGACCTTGTGTGTCAGCATGTCTGTGATCTTCTTTTAATTCTTTTTTTATTTATTTTTTTTTTTTTAATTTTTTTTTTTTTTTTTAATAAATAGATTTAATTATTTATTTATTTATTTTTCCCCCTTTTTAAAAAAAAAATATTTTATTAATATTATTATTATTATTATTATTATTATTATGTATTTATTTATTTTATTTATTTATTCCCCTACCTCAGGGGGGGGACTCGGCGGGGCGGTTGCTGGTTGTTCCATCTCCATCGTTGGGGTCCCTGCGGGTGGGGTGGGTGGTTCCTGTGGCCCCGTGCTGGGTGGTCCTGTGGCGGCCGGCTTGGGTGGGGTGGCCGTGGGCTGGCCTCGCCGCGCTCTCCGGGGGTGGGGGGGGGCTCGTGGGGGCCCTGTTGCCGGTGGGGCGGGGGCGGTCTTCCCGTCCGGTTGCGGGGGGTCTCCGGGCCCCTCGGGCGGGGCGTCCCGCCTTTCTGTCCGTGTGGGGTGTGGTCTCTCGCTGGCTTGGGGTCTAGCTTCCCCCTGTTTTTCTCGTGCCTTGTCCTCTGCCGGGTGCATCTGTCTGCGGCCTGCTGCGTCTGTCTGCGGCCTGCTGCTGGCCCTTGTGGGCGGAACGGTGGGCCAGGCTCTGGGGTTCCTGTCGCTGTCCGGCTTGGCTGCGTGGGGGCGGTGGCCCCTGGTTCCCTGGGCACCACACCTACTGTTTGTGGGATGGGTTCTCGGGGAGGCTGGGGCCGTACTCTGGCTCCCGCACACACTGGGAGTCAAATGTATTGTACATGCAAATTCACATATACTCACACACATACATACAGACATACATAGGTACCTACGCTCCCACATACATATACAAATAAATACAGTACATATTTACACACTCAAAGTTCGTACATCCACACGCACATTCATTATACAAACATACTGTATACACATACTGTACATATACATTCACTGTAAAAACATACATATACACATACTGTACATATACATTCACTGTACAAACACACACATACACATACTACACATACATTCACTGTACAAACACACACGTACATATACTGTACATATACATTCACTGTACAAACACACATTTACACATACTGTACATATACATTCACTGTTCAAACACACATACTGTATACACATACTGTACATATACATTCGCTGTACACACATATACACATACTGTACATATACATTCGCTGTACACACATATACACATACTGTACATATACATTCACTGTACAAGCACACATACACATACAGTACATATACAAGTACATATGCACACATACACTCATGCACATAATCACGTTTCATCAAACATATATTAACGTTGTTGCCCTAGGGTAAACTGGGTATAACACATGGCACACTGACAAAGCTTAACCTATTGTTACTATAACAATCTACAAGGTTAAGGTTGCTTCTCTTTCTTCCCCTCCATTTTTCTGCATTCTTTCGTATCTCAAGTTATCATTATGTATATGTATTGTTGCATTTGAACAATTGTATTGTTGATAATAAAGGTAAAGTACTGGTATTGTTTATTATCAATAGCACTATTTCTATTGGTATTCATATTGCTCCATTTTTAGTGTAATAATGCTCATTGTCATTTCTGTATTTTTTTAATTTTTTTTTTAAATTTTCGCTAACTGCTTATTTGCTATTACTTTTACTATCATATTTGTACATGTCGTATTTGCTGATGTTGCTCTGTTGTTGTTGTTGTTGTGTTTGCTGTTGTTGTTTTTGTCTCTCTGTCTAATCCCCCTCTTGTCCCCACAATTCCCCCCTCTGTCCTCCTTTTTCTCTCTTTCTATCCCCTCCTGCTCCGGCCCGGCTGCACCAAATGATAATATAAATACATTTAATAAAGTCAAAATACAAGTAAGGCAACAAGAGAAGTATCCTACACTTCTCTTTTGTAAAGTAAATCTGAACAGCCGATATGGGCATCTACATCTGCTATATGATTTGCCCGAGAAGCTGGGCAGGACATTATTAAAAAAAAAAAAAAAAAAAAAAAAAAAAAAAAAGAAAAGGGGTAGGATTAAATAAGCTCTGCTTCTTCCTACTCCTTTTCGAACATGTTGAAAAGAGAAACTGGAAATTGTGATGTATCATGTTGTATGCTTGCATGTTCGAAATAAACTCAAACTCAAACTCAAAAAACTCAAGCTCGCTACACATCATTCCAACATTTGTAACCTACTGTTATTAATTGCCGTTTCATTGTCTCCTCCTTTGCTTAAATAGTTGGCACCGAGGTGGCAATTAAAAGTAGTTTTTCAGACAATCTTTTGTAAAGGTTTGTGGGTGACTCCTCTCTGAGCTGCCACCTTATTGTGGTAGAGGAGTTTGTGTGTCCCAATGATCCTAGGAGCTATGTTGTCCGGGGGATTTATGCCCTCTGGAAGGGTCTCCCAAGACAAACTGGTCCTTGGTAAGGGATCAGACAAAGAGCAGCTCGAATACCTCCATGAAAAATAAAAACGAAGGACCCAGATTTCCCTCGCCCTGACGCGGGTCACCTGGGCCCCCCTCTGGAGCCAGGCCCCAAGGTGGGGCACGATGGCGAGCGCCTGGTGGCCGGGCCTGTCCCCATGGGGCCCGGCCGGGCACAGCCCGAAGAGGCAACGTGGGTCCCCCGTCCAATGGGCTCACCATCCATAGCAGGGGCCATAGAGGTCGGGTGCAATGTGAGCTGGGCGGCAGCCAAAGGCAGGGCACTTGGCGGTCCGATCCTCCGCTACAGAAGCTAGCTCTTGGGACGTGGAACGTCACTTCGCTGGGGGGGAAGGCGCCTGAGCTATTGCGCGAGGTGGAGAAGTTCTAGCTAGATAGTCGGACTCACTTCCATGCACAGCAAGGGCTCTGGAACCAGTTATTTCGAGAGGGGCTGGACTCTCTTCCACTCTGGCGTTGCCAGCAGTGAGAGGCGACGGGCTGGGGTGGCAATTCTTGTTGCCCCCCCGGCTCAGAGCATGCACATTGGAGTTCAACCCAGTGGACGAGAGGGTAATTTCCCTCTGCCTTCGGGTGGGGGGACGGGTCATGACTGTTGTTTGCGCTTACATGCCAAACGGTAGCTCAGAGTACCCATCCTATTTGGATTCACTCGAGGGAGTACTTGAGAGTGCTCCCCCGGGTGATTCCCTCATTCCACTGGGGGACTTCAATGCACAGGTGTTTTGTTATTGGACTTTTGTGCCCGTCACAGATTGTCCATAACGAACACCATGTTCAAACAAAAGGGTGTCCATATGTGCACTTGGCACCAGGACACCCTAGGCCGCAGTTCCATGATCAACTTTGTAGTTGTGTCATCGGATTTGCGGCCTCATGTTTTGAACACTCGGGTGAAGAGAGGGGCGGAGCTTTCTACCGATCACCACCTGGTGGTGAGTTGGCTGCGATGGTGGGGGAGGATGCCGGACAGACCTGGCAGGCCCAAATGCATTGTGAGGGTTTGCTGGGAACGTCTGGCAGAGTCTCCTGTCAGAGAGAGTTTCAATTCCCACCTCCGGAAGAACGTTGAACATGTCACGAGGGAGGTGGTGGACATTGAGTCCGAGTGGACCATGTTCCGCACCTCTATTGTCGAGGCGGCTGATTGGAGCTGAGGCCGCAAGGTAGTTGGTGCCTATCGTGGAGGTAATCCTAGAACCCGTTGGTGGACACCGGCGGTGAAGGATGCCGTCAAGCTGAAGAAGGAGTCCTATCGGGTTCTTTTGGCTCATAGGACTCCTGAGGCAGCGGACAGGTACTAACAGGCCAAGCGGTGTGCGGCTTCAGCGGTCGCAGAGGCAAAGACTCGGACATGGGAGGAGTTCGAGGAAGCCATGGAAAACGACTTCTGGGCGGCTTCGAAGCGATTCTGGACCACCATCCGCCGCCTCAGGAAGGGGAAGCAGTGCAATGTCAACACCGTGTATGGTGAGGATTGTGTTCTGCTGACCTCGACTGCGGATGTTGTGTATCGGTGGAGGGAATACTTCGAAGACCTCCTCAATCCCACTAACACGTCTTCCTATGAGGGAGCAGTGCCTGGGGAATCTGTGGTGGGCTCTCCTATTTCTGGAGCTGAGGTTGCTGAGGTAGTTAAAAAGCTCCATGGTGGCAAGGCCCCGGGGGTAGATGAGAACCGCCCGGAGTTCCTTAAGGCTCTGGATGCTGTGGGGCTGTCTTGGTTGACAAGACTCTGCAGCATCGCGTGGACATCGGGGGCAGTACCTCTGGATTGGCAGACCGGGGTGGTGGTTCCTCTCTTTAAGAAGGGGAACCGGAGGGTGTGTTCTAACTATCGTGGGATCACACTCCTCAGCCTTCCCGGTAAGGTCTATTCAGGTGTACCGGAAAGGAGGCTACGCCGGATAGTCGAACCTCGGATTCAGGAGGAACAGTGTGGTTTTCGTCCTGGTCGTGGAATTGTGGACCAGCTCTATACTCTCGGCAAGGTCCTTGAGAGTGCATGGGAGTTTGCCCAACCAGTCTACATGTGCTTCGTGGACTTGGAGAAGGCATTCGACCGTGTCCCTCGAGAAGTCCTGTGGGGAGTGCTCAGAGAGTATGGGGTATCGGACTGTCTGATTGTGGCGGTCTGCTCCCTGTTTGATCAGTGTCATAGCTTGGTCCGCATTGCCGGGAGTAAGTCGGACACGTTTCCAGTGAGGGTTGGACTCCGCCAAGGCTGCCCTTTGTCACCGATTCTGTTCATAACTTTTATGGACAGAATTTCTAGGCGCAGTCAAGGCGTTGAGGGGATCCGGTTTGGTGGGTGCAGGATTAGGTCTCTGCTTTTTGCAGATGATGTGGTCCTGATGGCTTCATCTGGCCAGGATCTTCAGCTCTCACTGGATCGGTTTGCAGCTGAGTGTGAAGCGACTGGGATGAGAATCAGCACCTCCAAGTCCGAGTCCATGGTTCTTGCCCGGAAAAGGGTGGAGTGCCATCTCCGGGTTGCGGAGGAGACCCTGCCCCAAGTGGAGGAGTTCAAGTACCTCGGAGTCTTGTTCATGAGTGAGGGAAGAGTGGATCGTGAGATTGACAGGCGGATCGGTGTGGCATCTTAAATGATAAATGATAAATGGGTTATACTTGTATAGCGCTTTTCTACCTTCAAGGTACTCAAAGCGCTTTGACAGTATTTCCACATTCACCCATTCACACACACATTCACACACTGATGGCGGGAGCTGCCATGCAAGGCGCTAACCAGCAGCCATCAGAGGCAAAGGGTGAAGTGTCTTGCCCAAGGACACAACGGACGTGACTAGGATGGTAGAAGGTGGGGATTGAACCCCAGTAACCAGCAACCCTCCGATTGCTGGCACGGCCACTCTACCAACTTCGCCACGCCGTCGCCGTCTTCAGTAATGCAGCCGCTGTATCGATCCGTTGTGGTGAAGAAGGAGCTGAGCCGGAAGGCAAAGCTCTCAATTTACCGGTCGATCTACGTTCCCATCCTCACCTATGGTCATGAGCTTTGGGTTATGACCGAAAGGACAAGATCACGGGTACAAGCGGCCGAAATGAGTTGCCACCGCCGGGTGGTGGGGCTCTCCCTTAGAGATAGGGTGAGAAGCTCTGCCTTCCTCCAAACGGACCGTTTGGAGGAAGTACATCGGAAGGCAAGATCGTTCTATAAATATCTCAGCATTGCCTCCATGCCTTGATTTCAAATGTTCGTGACTTATGCAGATCCCAAATGCACAACAGCAAGTACCAATCGGTAAGAAAAGTTGGTTTTGCATGATAGGGCCCCCTTGAAGAGTCCCATCACAGAATCAAATATGCTCGAAAGTTTAAGTATTAAAAAAAACGTGTGCCGGCCATTAATATCCCCTGTGCCCAACTTAGATTTTAGAATTAAATGGAAAAGATATGTAAATAAAAAAGACCATGTCAAACAAGAAAACTTTATTCATTTATACTGTTCCTTCTTAGTGTGCAATAAAATCACTGTATTTTCCGGACCATAGGCACCGGATAATAAAGCACACTGCAGATGAGCGGGTCTAGTCAGGTCTATTTTCATACAAAAGGCGCACCGGATTATAAGGCGCATTAAAGGGGTCATATTATTATAATTTTTTTCTAAATGGAAAACACTTCCTTGTGGTCTACATAACATGTAATAGTGGTTCTTTGGTCAAAATGTTGCATAGATTATGTTTTACAGATCATCTTCAAGTCGCTTTCTGACAGTCGCTTCAAGATGCGCCGTTTTGTGGGCGGTCTTATTTACGTGGCTCACCTTCGCCAGCGTCTTCTCCCTGTCATCTTTGTTGTAGCGGTGTAGCGTGCAAGGACGGGAGTGGAAGAAGTGTCAAAAGATGGAGCTAACTGTTTTAATGACATTCAGACTTTACTTAAATCAATAACGGAGCAGCATCTCCTCATCAGAGGCTCACTAGTGCAACAACAACAAGGCTGGAAATGTGTCCCGTGAATAACCGTCCGACCGGAACTCTCTAATAACTAAAGGGGTTGGGTGAATAATGTAAAATCACTACACCGGTATGTTTTAGCGCTTTCATGGCGAGTTTACTGACCGATATAAGTAAGAGCTTTACACTACTTTATATTAGAAATGGCAACAGCGGAGGATGGATGTCCCATAACAAGGAGATGGAGAAAAAGAAGAAGCTTATCGACTACGGTGTCGCCACGTACTACAAAGGCGGACACGCGCAATTTTCAGGATTTATGCAGATCCCAAATACAGATCAGCAGGTACCAGAAGGTAAGAAAAGTTGCTTTACATAATATTGCGAAACAAAACGCCAGATAATATGTCTTACCTTATACACACACCATAATAATACTCGTATCATGAAGCACAGTACAATCCATCAAGCGGTGCGGCTTCATAGCTTACCAAAGTCGTACTAAAACGTTTTGATGGATTTTTGAGCGCCGTGTGTAATGTTCTATATTTTCAATGGAACATATAAAATGTTGGTGTTGCTTATTTGAGTCACATTGCCATCATAGGGCAGTCTACATGTATCTCGTATGTGTGACTGCCATCTACTGGTCAAACTTATCATTTCACAGTGTACCAAATAAAATTGCTTCGAGGTCGGTAAGCACAACCGGAGTTAGTCCGTACATTAGGCGCACTGGGTTATAAGGCGCACTGTCGAGTTTTGAGAAAAGGAAATAATTTTAAGTGTGCCTTATAGTCCGAAAATTACGGTAGGCAATTAATTCAAAATAACCAATAATCAACCAATACAAAAAGAGCTTTGCTGTGATCACGTGGCGTCTCGTGAACGCAGGCGAGGGTGGCGCGCCTCTCTTTCTCCTCTCTCTCCCTCCCCTCGTGCTCAGCAGCTCTCACCAACTGGCAGGTGATTATTTTCTCTCTCTTATTACCGCTCCAAAAACCGCCAACATAACTTATATCCTATATTCATTTAATATTTTTTTTTAATGAAACGACAGCAAGTAAAGACTTCTTAGGGGATTTGGAATATACTTTATCAGGTAAGTGGAGACTACAAGGACTATTTAGTTACTGTTTGCTCAGCTTATTGATGGTATTGTAAGATGGATGTGCAGTATGGATGTCATTTAATGTGCTTTAGCGTGTTTTGGGATGAAATTAAAATACATTAGCTTTAGTGGCAAAGCATTGATCAATAAGATGGTGTGTGCGTGTGTGTGCTTGTGTGTGTAACGTCCTTATTTCGATTCAATCTGATGACTTCCTGATCAGCCATACCTGATGAGGCTGACCCGTCCTAATTAAAAAATCTGTTTACCGTGTCTTCTGATAGTGCTGACTTTTCTCTTTCTCCTCCCAGGATGTGCGGCATGGACGTGGACCTGGACGATGGAGGCTCAGGCGAGGAGGACAAGGAGGAAGAGTTGTGGATGGGCGAGCGGGTCAAGATGCTTCCCCCTCCAGTGGCTCACAGTGGAGGCTCGGCGTGGGGCAGCCAGAGAGGACGGTGTGGCTGTCTGGCATGCGGGGCAGCTCTGGTCTTTTGGGACGTGTCGGTGGTTCTGGCTGGTGCCCTGCTCCTGGTCGGGGTTTTCTTTGTGGTGCTGCTGCCTGCTGCAGTGCCGCTCTATGCCGGGTTCCTGTGCCATTCCAGAGTGAGTGACGAGCACCTCTTTATATTCTCGAATGACTTGTTTGTGCTTTATATTGTGAATAATTATTGTTAAGGTCAGTAAACTTTATTTAACTGGGAAGTACATTATGACACAAGACATGGGACCCAATATGGACCCCTGGGGGACACCATTTTGAATAGACAACATATTTGAAGGCATCAACCTGAACCTTTTGTTTCCTACCTCTCAAATAGTTGCCTTAAAAGACATGCCGAGATCATTATATATTATATGAATGTAACATTTTCCACCAGGAAGGTGAATATGTTATAGAAGTGTGGACTCTCACTTGTAAATAACTGGAAATTACATTTGTGGCGCACCCTAGGGGTTGGGCTCCATTTTGCTTTGTAAGACATGCTATCATGCATGTACCGTATTTTTCGGACTATAAGGCGCACTTAAAATCCTTTCATTTTCTCAAAAATCGACAGTGCGCCTTATAACCCGGTGCGTCCAATGTACGGAATAATTCTGGTTGTGCTTACTGACCTCGAAACAATTTTATTTGGTACATGGTGTAATGATAAGTGTGACCAGTAGATGGTAGTCAAACATAAAAGATACGTGTAGGCTGCAATATGACGGCAGTAAACAACACCAAAACTTTAAACATTCCATTGAAAATAAAGAACATTACACACGGCGCTCAAAAATCTGTCAAAATGTTTTAGTATGTCTTTGAAGGCGCACCGCTGGATGGATTGTCGGCCCATTACAGCTACCATAGTCAGAGATACAAGTATTACTATGGTTTGTGTATAAGAACCACAAAATGGCACCCATTAGTAAAGATATTATTTGACGTTTTGTTTTACAATATTATGAAAAAACAACTTTTGTAACCTTCTGGTACCTGCTGATGTGTATTTCAGCTCTGCATAAGTCCTGAAAATTTGCGCAGGTCCTCCACTGTAGTCCATGCCGATGCCGTAGTCAATACGCTTCTTTTTCTCTATCTTCTTGTTATGGGACATTCATCCTCTGCTGTTGCCATTTCTAATATAAAGTAGTGTAAAGTTCTAAGTTACTTATATCTTGCCATGTAAGTGCTAAAACATACCGGTGTAGTGAGTTTACATTATTCACCCAAGGAACTTTAGTTATTGGACAGTTCTGGTCAGACGGTTTTTCACGGGACACATTTCCGGCGTTGTTGCACTAGTGAGCCATGGATGAGGAGATGCTGCTCCGTTGATGATTTAAGTGAAGTTTGAATGTCATTAAAACAGTTGGCTGCATCTTTTGACACTTCTTCCACTCTCGTCCTTGCACGCTACACCGCTACAACAAAGATGACGGGGAGAAGACGCTGGCGAAGGTGAGCCACGTAAATAACACCGCCCACAAAACGGCGCATCCTGAAGCGACTGTCAGAAAGTGACTTGAAGATAATCTGTAAAACATGATCTATGCAACATTTTGACCAAAGAACCACCATTACATGATATGTAGACCACAAGGAAATGTTTTAAATTTAGAAAAAAATCCTACTATGACCCCTTAAAGGCCTACTGAAATGAATTTTTTTAATTTAAACAGGGATAGCAGATCCATTCTATGTGTCATACTTGATCATTTCGTGATATTGCCATATTTTTGATAAAAGGATTTAGTATAGAACATCGATGATAAAGTTGCAACTTTTGGTCGCTGATAAAAAAAGCCTTGCCTGTACCGGAAGTAGCGTGACGTCACAGGTTGAAAGGCTCCTCACATTTCCCCATTGTTTACAATGCAGCGAGAGCGATTCGGACCGAGAAAGCGACGAATACCCCATTAATTTGAGCGAAGATGAAAGATTCGTGGATGAGGTACGTTAGAGTGAAGGACTAGAGTGCAGTGCAGGACGTATCTTTTTTCGCTCTGACCGTAACTTAGGTACAAGCTGGCTCATTGGATTCCACACTCTCTCCTTTTTCTATTGTGGATCACGGATTTGTATTTTAAACCACCTCGGATACTATATCCTCTTGAAAATGAGATTCGAGAACGCGAAATGGACATTCACAGTGACTTTTATCTCCACGACAATACATCGGCGAAGCACTTTAGCTACGGAGCTAACGTGATAGCATCGGGCTTAACTGCATATAGAAACAAAAGAAATAAACCCCTGACTGGAAGGATAGACAGAAAATCAACAATACTATTAAACCATGGACCTGTAAATACACAGTTAATGCTTTCCAGCTTGGCGAAGCTTAACAATGCTGTTGCTAACGACGCCATTGAAGCTAACTTAGCAACCGGAACTCACAGAGCTATGATAAAAAACATTAGCTATCCACCTACGCCAGCCAGCCCTCATCTGCTCATCAACACCCGTGCTCACCTGCGTTCCAGCGATCGATGGCGCGACGAAGGACTTCACCCGATCACAGATGCGGTCGGAGGCCCGGAGACGGAGGAAGTCAAGGTGAGGTCGGCGGCTAGCGCGTCTGCTATCCATCTCAAAGTCCTCCTGGTTGTGTTGCTGTAGTCTGCCGCTAATACACCGATCCCACCTACAACTTTCTTCTTTGCAGTCTTCATTGTTCATTAAACAAATTGCAAAAGATTCACCAACACAGATGTCCAGAATACTGTGGAATTTTGAGATGAAAACAGAACTTTTTGTATTGGATTCAATGTGTCCGCATACTTCCGTTTCAACGATTGACGTCACGTGCATACGTCATCATACATAGACGTTTTCAACCGGAAGTTTAGCGGGAAATTTAAAATTGCACTTTATAAGTTAACCGGGCCGTATTGACATGTGTTGCAATATTAAGATTTCATCATTGATATATAAACTATCAGACTGTGTGGTCGGTAGTAGTGGGTTTCAGTAGGCCTTTAAGGCGCCTTATAATCCGATGTGCCTTTTGTGTTATGATCCGTTGCCGGGATCATTTTTTGTTCTGTTAGTTTTGACTACCTCTGTTCTGTTTTCTGCACCCCTGAGTTTGTGTTTCAGTTGCCATGACTGCAGATTAGTTCCACCTGCCTCTGATTAGTGTTTGGGACGCTCACCTGCTCCTGGGCACTAATCAGAGAGCTACTTATTCCCGTTTCTCTCCACTATCAGTGTGGCTTCCTTGTTTGCATCACGCAACAGCTAATGACGGCTATAGTTTTGATTATTGATTCCTGTTTGGATGCTAACTTCCACGGTAGGCTCTTCCTTAGCTTTGCCGCCCTTGCTATCGGCACGCTTTTGTTTTTCCTGTTCTTCCTGCATGGTTTATGCAAATAAATAATTTCCTACCTGCACGCTTCGTCCGGAGTTTTCCGTCTGCATCTTGGGAGAACGACCTCCGCATAAACATGCGACCGAGTTGTTACATTTTGTATGAAAAAAGACCTGAATAGACCCGTTCATCGGCAGTTCGCCTTATAATCCGGTGCGCCCTATGGTCCAGAAAAAACGGTAATATATACAGATCAAAGTTTTATAATCGTAATAAATGATGTACAATTAGTTGCTGTAAGTCTTGCCCGTGGCCCTGCAAAGACATTTTGCTATATAGCGGCCATTTTTTTGTTCTACCAATCATGCGTACATTTGACACACATACTGTATGCTTGTCAGTCCTCTAAAGATGTGTACCAAATTTAGTGGTCATTCGACAAAAAAGCATCAAGTTACAATGGATGTTTTGTAGAACGCGTTGACCTGTGTGAGAAATTTCAAGTCAATCAGACTTATGCGGTTACACTGACATAAAACATAGAAGCGGTGCATTTGTTAAACTTTGCCCCTTTCTGTGTGCATCTTTTTTCGAATGAGGTTTTATAAAATGTGACAATTGCCTTTAGAAGTACAGCCCTTTTATGCAAAGTATCTCCAATTTCAGGGCCCAATAGCATTTGCACAATAGATTTAGATGATAATTCATACATTGATTTGCATTTGGAACAAAATTAATTTTATTTTTTTACAAAATGTATCATCCAGTAGGTCCAGCCTTAGTTGTTTAGTGGGAAACACTTATGGGTGTTGATAATAGAGTTTCTATGGAAACGACCGACTAGCACAACACAAGTGCACACAATTTAAAGGGAAATTAACCCTTTTTTGACATTGCAGTCAAAAGGCGCGCAATTGCAGCCAGATTTGGTCATGGTAGCTTAAAAACAGTGCTTGGTCTCACAGGAGCTTCTTGTGACCAAAGATGGACTACGGCAGATATCAAACACTTTCTTCTTCCTTCATTTAAGTTTTGTTATATCATTATAGTGACTCTAAATATAAGATCACCTCTTTTTTTTCCCAAGTCACGTTTTTAGTACGGTATTTTTACAGTGACAGGAAGAAAAGCTCTGACTAAGACAAACCGTTTTTTCCCATGACAACTTTTTGTAATAGTGTTTGATCGGAAG